>NC_092348.1:19894165-20070264 GCF_963676685.1 Mytilus edulis | reverse complement strand
TGCAATAAGCTCTCACATGATTCTCATGCATTGGTTTTTTGTTCTCTCTCTCTCTCTCTCTCTCTCTCTCTCTCTCTCTCTCTCATCTCTCTCTCTCTCTCTCTCTCTCTCTCTCTCTCTCTCCTCTCTCTCCTCTCTCTCTCATCTCTCTCTCTCTCTCTCTCTCTCTCTCTCTCTCTCTCTCTCTCTCTCTCTCTCTCTCTCTCTCTCTCTCTCTCTCTCTCTCTCTCTCTCTCATGCAGACAAATATTTTCCTTAAAGATGTGACCTTATCAGATGTTTCACTTAGGTGTTGGGGAAATTGTTTCAGTGTATGACTAGTACTGTGTACAAGAAAGAGTATGAATAACATATAATCTATATATACATAAATGTTTTTTGTTGTTTTTTTTGCCCCCCCCCCCCCCTGGTTATTTCCTTGCGCGAGACACTTGTTTCCGGAATAGCCTTCACCAGGCACGCTCGAAAATAAATTTTTGAAAAGCCTATAAAACATAAATTTTGAGAGTGTAAAATATGACCGAAACAGAAGTCAAAAGTACGTTAATGTCATTTTGTCTAATGCAATTGCAACTTAAGTTTTTATAAAATTGCATTACTGGACATCATTTAAAAAGTTTGAAGTAGTTATAGTTTAAATAGTGTTATAAATATCCAGTTTGTGATAAAAATGCATTTATACCTGAACTAGACCGATGTTTATGAACACGTAAACCTTATTGCAAAGTGTAAAAGTCTAACGGATTAAGATTCATACAAACATTACATTAACAAAAAATATACTACACATGAAAAAAGTTCTAAACAAGTGGAGTTGATAATATATATAAGTATATAGATAATTGGGCAATTTGGACTTCATTTTAGCAAATCAATGGATAGATTAGCATTAGACAAGATATCTTTATTCAAATCTAAAATATGCCAATAAGAATTTACCTAAAAACATCCTTTTCTTGTCTCTATTTGGCAATTTAGGAACCAGTTGAATAACATTCAATGTTTGTGTTATTGCTAGCATTACTGTTAATATTAATATTCCCCTAATGTGGTCTTGGGAAATAAAACTTTTAAAGTTTCATGTTTTCAAGTTTTCAAACTTGTATGTCTGACGATCGATTGAAATAAATAAATGAATGAATGAATTATACAAATTACTTGTAAACAAACAGCAATAAGCAAATATAAGCTAAAATGTCGGTTTTAGTAAAAAATTAAGTGAGACATGTTTTGATGAACAACTTTGAACAAATCAAAGATAAAATTTACCCCTTAGTAGAACAATTGGTACACTGGGTTGATATGGCTGATGGCGGACTGTTAGGCCCAGATGATACCATCAACTTAGTAGTCAGTGTTTGGTACTGATATGTTTTGAAAAAAATCACCGTTGTTAATTAATAAATCAAGAAATTGTTAAGAAATTACGGTTCCAAATACCCGAGACAATGTTGCTCTAAGGTGAATTTGTCTTTTCTTTTTTGTCCTTTTTGATCATAACGTTTATCAAGTCAGGTGTTCATGTAAATATACATCATCATTTCACTTTTTTTGTTAGGTTAGAAGGTTCTTGAAGGTTTATCCAGAAAAGGTGCTACGGACACACACAAAATAAACTGTAATCTATATGCACATATAGGAGTGGACTCTTATGCGCTAAAGGTACAATGCTACCCACAATATCCTTGTCGACTTGTAGTAGGGTTGTAAGCAATTATAATAGAAGTATGAACCTACCTTGGCTTGTTGGTGACGGTTGTGGTGGCTGCCATTGTGACTTGGGGAAGCCTGGATCTGCAGATAGAAAATGGACAATGTAGGCAATGTATACTGATTTAAAAAATACTTGTTAATGTAAATTGTCAGTTACTCTCTATTACTACATAATCTGTTTGTTTATTATTTTCTATTATGTTTTCATTTGAAAGTGTTTGTACTATGTATTCATTTAAAAGTTTATCTTCTAATCGGAAATTAGTACCTACATTTTAAATTTAAGTGTGTATTGTACTGTGTATAAATAAATCATATAATAAAGACTATCTGTATAAAAATGAAAAGTTTTATTTTATTTCAGTAACTATTTATTTCACTAGATTTAATTTAATAATTTGTGTTTTCAATGACGATTTTTAAGAGAACCAAATACTAAATAACAGGTATGATAAAATCAACTCTGAGACTGTAAAAATATTGTTCCTAGACCAAATGCATAAAAAGTTGAATTAAAAATAAATTATCAGCTAATGTATAATAATAATAAAATCACTACACCATGGTTTACCTGCAAACATGAAATTATGGAATCCAGAGAGAGTACACTGTCTAAAATAATTAGCTTGCTTAAAATAGTCTGGTTTGAAATAGTCACTTTGTTTTAAATAGTTACTATAATAATCACTCTGTTTGCAGAGGTCTTCTTTCAGATAATCCTGTTTTAAATAGTCTGCATGTTTAAAATAATCCACTTGATTTAGAACCTGCATGTTGAGAAACTTTTAAAAATATTCAACTATTAGTTTCACTTATTCTTATTGCTCATCGTCTCTTGAAATAATGTCGGATTTAAATATCTCGGATCGTTGTAGTTTTTATTTGGAAATATTTGTGATGTTGATTTTGAAGGAGATCATATAAAAATGAATACAAAACGGTAACTTATTTGTAATTATGAAAATGTTTTATTGGTTTCTCATAAAAGAAAAAATTCACGTGGATGATGTGAGTAAATACTGATTTTCACTTGTTAGCCAATCAAAGCCTTCGACGGATGTCACCATCGACCAATGAGTTCCTGTTTGTATTCATGACTTTGGGTCGATACAAGTTAAATGGCGTAACACGATTCCGGGGCACCTAGACACGTGGGTCCGTTGTTTACAAATTTCTTGCTTCCAGTAAAGCTAAATTTTCTCACAGTCATCCTCAGCTATTGATTATTGGAGCTAATAAATCTATGTTTAAACATTTAGTAAAACACATTTTAATGTGAGAGAAAACCGAAGTCAAGACAGTTCTTGTGTCAGCTTCTATGGGAAATTATTCTTTCTTTTTCAGGTCAATAAAACTTGTTGTTCGGAAAATGCGTTTTTTGTTAAATTAGCCATGACAATTAGACAAGTAGAAAATACCAGAAGCGAATATATTTAGAATCTTCATACGTATTAGCATACTATAAATGTTCATCTTTTATTGGAGGTCTGATAAGAGAGAAAAATGAAGAACTATTTCTAAATTCCATTATCCTTTTTAAGCATGTTACTCTTCTATGCTTACTTCACTGGTTAGACCGAAATATGGGTATTTGCAGTATTAGCTCAATCAACGTTAAATATCAAATCTTTTAAACGTTAAATATCGGATGATAACGAAATTACAGAATACATATAGTATTACGTAACTCGTTTTGTTATTTTGGGAGTTATACATATTAATTGCATGGGTTTTACACATAATTTTTGCAATAATAAGATCATTTTCTTTTCTTAATATTTATTTGGTTATTATTATTTTTTATTATTATTATTATTATTATTATTATTATTATTATTATTATTATTATTATTATTATTATTATTATTATTATTATTATTATTATTATTATTATTATTATTATTATTATTATTATTATTATTTTATTAATATTATTCAATAAGCTAAGGTGTATTATTTAATCTCTAAATTTCGATAAATGTGATTTCGATAGTCTTTTGTTTACAAACCTTTTATTATCAATCGAAACTTTATGCAATGTGAGATCTAGTGCTTTTAAATTAAAAGGTTTTCCTATAGGATTTAATTACATCTGTGTATCTTTAACCCTAGATATCAAAATTATGCATAAAATCGAGAAATTTAGAATGACAATCAATTAATGTTTAATTTTTATGTATGCTTAAAGAAAATAATTCACTTCTAATGAATAAATTGTTTAAAAATAAACAATATAAAATGCCACTGTCGATATCAATGGTAATCAGAGAACTGCATGAAAAATGAAAATAACGATTAAAATCTAAATTTTATTAAACATTTGATTTTTCCGAAACGAATTTGTTTCATGGTTAAAAATGACAGATAAACCGGAACAAGGATAATTAAATATTTGTTTAATACTTTTTATCTTAACAAATGAATTTCCATCAAATTGGATATTTTATCTGTCAAATAAAGAGTAATAATTCTGCTATTATTTAATAAAATCGACACAAACTGCTAAATGGTGTTCGATCATTTAACTTGATTTCACGACACGGTGACACCCAGAGGTGCGAATTGGAAATTAACATGTTCCGGTAATTGTCATTACCGCTTTTTATTCTGTCAACTCTGTTATAGACTGCGTTCGGTATCGCCCTTAATCCGTCCTTTTCAAATGAAATTGTTGTTAAAAAGACGCGATAATTGGTTGTATGTAGGTGTTTTTTTTCGAGAATATGAAAAGTACTTATTTGTAACTCTGCTTCAGTGATTCATTTCTAGTAATAAGCCGCTACATTTTGTATTCCATTTTTTTGGAATTTTGCGTACTTGCTGAAATCGTGTATAAAATGGGCTAAACGGTACACGTTCTCTTCAAATTACTACAGTATTTTTTATACTTTTGCAGACGGTCTTGTGCAGTAAAGATTAACTAAAATTGAGAATGGAAATGGGAAATGTGTCAAAGCATTTATAAAAATTGCAAATATTCTGACACTCGACTCTCAACAGGACACTTTAATTGGCACGTTTTTGATAACTGGATAGGATTGTGAAAACAATTAGCCTCTACGGACTACAACAGGATGCAGCCAAGCGTAGGTAATATTCAAAGCCTATATCGGAATAATCAACTTTCCGGTCGATAAACTAACTCAACTGAATGATGTGTTTTTTCGGATCCTTTCATTTTATGTTCGGTCCAAAATCTGGACACACGGTCTGCTTTGACCACTCACGTGCTTAAAGGGTTAACAAGTAGTTTCACCTGGTCAAAACTAGCCAAAAATACATTAAAACAAATTTAATGTCCAAAACTCAAGTTATAAAGAAAACTGACACGAGACATGGTAATTAAACAAAGTGTTTAATTAATAAATAATCTATTTTATTTCATAATTTATTTCAATCACACATTTATCATTTAGAAATATAATTGTATTGGAAATAAAACGAAACCAACAGGAACGAGCAAAAAATACAAACTGAAGAAGGGAAACTAATTTTTCAGAAATCATTTCATATAAAATCATGACTTATATAAACCATAGAAAAAACAACGTACTGAAAGCATGCCATTTGAAAGTGTCGGTAATTCCAAGGATTTGTATAGTAAGACAAATATACTTAAATATCTTACTATACAAATCCTTGGTAATTCGTTTAGAAATGGTGTTGCCCCGCGTCGTCATGTAAAGACAGTTCAAATCCAGCGAAAAGTCAAACTGCCTTATAACTTTTAAAAATATAATATATATGTTATATGTTTTAATCTAACATATTTAATTTTCTTTATTTCTGTTTCAATCTATTATTATGTTCTGTTTATATTAATATTGAGGAGGAAATAACCTTTTTTTAAAATGACATTCTCACTTAATCTAGCAAAATTATATAAAAAAAAAAACACGGTCGCAGTCTAATCTCGATAGTCGAAAAGATCCTATAAGTGTCCCCGAGACTGTTACACTTTGTAAAAGATACTATTTACATTTAAAGCGATTGACTACAAGTTACAATAGTCCCACCCTTTCATCCCATTAGAATGTCCTTGTCTGGTATTTAATCTCAGTCTGAAGAATGTTTGCACAATTGCTAATCACCTTAAATCCGATTGCTTCCGCATGTACACGATCATACTCAATCCAAAGTTTGTTTTCATCTTACTGTACCAAAATAGCGGATCGCTACTTTGTCGGCATCGTTTAATCCTTGTTTGAAATTATTTGCTTGCAAAACAGGACAAAAAGTTTGTATTTGTACAATATCAAACCCCCCGAGAAAAAGAGAAAATTTTGTTTAATTCGTTTGAAGCTGAGTTTATTGAGTGTATTTGTTTTAATAATATTTACACTATTCAACGAAATTTCGCGCGAATTTTATAACTTAATTATGTGACTCTCTTTTCAAATCAATTCGATAGAAAAAAAAAAGAAATAACTATAAATTCCTTGAACTTTTTAAGGTAAATACTGGTGCTAACTTTTCTAACAACTTTAAGCGCCATTGTTGCATTCGCTTTTGACGGCTTTGAAACTTTTTGGGTATTGTATCATACTGTGTTTGATATTTATTCGCACTTTCAATAAAGTAAAGGAAATATTTAACTTTAAGGTGTATGTTAGTACTTCCCACGAAATTAACTCTACAATAATCTCTCACTGTATTTTATTAATAATTTTAAATTAAACCAGTTTTTACCGTTAT
Source organism: Mytilus edulis (assembly GCF_963676685.1). NCBI lineage: Eukaryota > Metazoa > Mollusca > Bivalvia > Mytilida > Mytilidae > Mytilus > Mytilus edulis. The sequence continues at coordinate 20,063,856 of NC_092348.1, read as the reverse complement.
AAATTAGCAAACTTCCATATAAATAAAGGTGGTGATAGTTGCTCCCAGTAGAGTCTTTGTGAACATGGACATGGTCAAAATTATTGAATAACAAATTACATTTTACAGGCTATCTAGTAACTGGGTTTGGAAGTCGGTGATATAAAAAAAACTTTAATTGTATTCGCAAAGTCTGCATAGAAGTTATTAAAAGTAAAGGACGAAAAGCCAAACCAAACTTATAATTTATAATAATTGTATATTATATGATAGTTCTCGGGTATTATATTAAACCCTTTATACTGAGTTAACCAAAATATAAAAAAAAATGTTGGAAAAAAGATAATTATTTTGAAAAAAGGTGTTCTTATTTTCCACCATTTTCTACATTTGAAAATGCCTGTGCCAAGTCAGGAATATGACAGTTCTTGTCCATTCGTTTTTGATGCGTTTTGTTATTTGATTTTGCCATGTGATAATAGACTTTCCGAATTGATTTTCCTCTGAGTTAGTATTTTGTGATTTTACTTTTTATATATAGAAAAGAGATGTTGATCAGAATAAAAAGAAAGACACACTATCATATATGAGTGGTTCGAATTTATATCTCTTCCTATCCATCTATAGTTCTTTTATTTATTTAGCTCTCGTTTTTTTTTCTTTTTATTCATTACCTGCTTTACAAGCCACATAACTTCCGCCGCTGTTATGGTTATAGTTTATTGTAGATAATCCATTTGGAGATGGTATACTTTGGGGATAAGTCTTCTGTATAATTCCTTTAATTTGAAAGAAAAAAAATATACAAATTTTTGAGAGAGAAAAAAATCAACAACAAAAGAAAGGGTTATAAAAAGTTCAGTATTTCTGATTATTAACAAAATTACATACTCCAAGGCAAATTCAAAAAGGGGAAAGTGCATAGTAAAATCTGACAAAACCAAACACTCAATGCCTGGGACTATTACACTGTAGTATATAAACCAATGAAACGACTGGTGCATAGTAAAATCTGACAAAACCACACACTCAATGCCTGGGACTATTACACTATAGTATATAAACCAATGAAACGACTGGTGCATAGTAAAATCTGACAAAACCAAACACTCAATGCCTGGGACTATTACACTACAGTATATAAACCAATGAAACGACTGAAAACAACTATCATATTCCTGAATTTCTATAATTTGTCTTTACTGTTTGTATTATATTTATGAATGAAAGAAGATATTGGATATATATTAATGAGACAGCAACCTAACGATACAAGTATTGAATAACTTTTCTTATTTTCTCTAATTTTGATAGATGTTAAGATAAGTTTCATAGAAGCCCAAACTGACAAAACTTTATGTGAAATATTTCATATCGCTACACATGATTTGCAATGAGTGCGCAAAACTTTTATTTCTCTGGAAGATTTTCTTCTGGTCTACAGACTTAAAAATTGGAAAGTGTGAAAGACAGTGATGCTATAGTTAATTTGTAAATAGCATTTACTAGTAATAAATGGGAAGAAAAATAAACTTCTTACTTCTGCGCAAAAAATTCAAATGGCCTAGTAAACAGTTGGCATTCATTTCACCACAAATCTGTGTAAAATCGTCCATCGTCCAAGTGCAAAGTTCAATTCCAGTAAGGGTGGCAAATCTTGATTTATCAACACTTCGTAATTGATATTCTTTCACTGCCCAGTCTATCCACTGCTGAACGTGTTCTGTTGTCCATACAGATGGATCTTAAATAAAACAAAACATGTATTTACTATTAAAAATTGTCTCTAGGATGGAGAGTTGTCTCGTTAGCACTCACATCACAGCTTCTTATATCTATATAGGCAGTATCAATTGATGTTGAAGATGTCGTATGGTTGCAATGAGAGAGAAAAAAAACTCCATTCGCATAGAACGAGAGAACGAACTAGAGATGAAAAGTTCGCAATATGGTCGCAACTATGAAAACGATTCTACCGTTGAATAAACTGCGAAAAGCATCGAGAGCAGATAAAGACTTTAATTTCCATTCTAGTAATGCTGAGAAAATAAATTCATCTTATTTTGAATTTTTTTATAACAATTTAAAGTAAATAAAAGTTATTATTTGAAATTAAGATAAGGACATTGTAATATTTCAATAACTTCTAATTTATTTTAATTTTACCATCACCAAAAGTATTATGTAAATCGTATAATCTAAATTCTACAGTAATCCACTTGATAAGACATTTGCTGTTAATTTGACTTTTTGTAGTAAACTGTATGTGCATGTGAATTGTGTTATATAGCAATGGTTTCATATGTAAAACTGAAGGTATGTTCAATATATAAAACAAAATTTTGCACAAGTCAAGCTATCATCTTTCACTTTGAAATGTGTTTTTTCTAACATTTACCTCAAACGGTTCGTATTTCCTACACACACGTTTATAATAAAAAGGTCTTTAATGCATATCATTCACAAATGTGGTTAGTTTATGGGAAAATGCTACATTTCCTATCTTTTTATTATTATTTTAAATATCCATCAAAACGGCCACGCGACTTCAATAAAAAAATTAAAGATTCGCTGCAGGTTTCACGGAAAGAAACATACCAAACATTGTTAAAAATTTGGAAACTGTCAAAATGTAAATTGAAGTAACAGCTAACACGATGCCTTGAAGCGGTTTTGTAGCCATATTGGTAATGTGTCAGATTATTTGTTTCCATTGGCACGTGGAAACAACCATTGTCCATTGACAAGAGAATTACATCTGCTGTTTTGTGGGATAATCAAGTAATTTTCAGTTTTATTGACAAAATTGTAGTGGTCATTTAGTAAGTGGACAATGGTGATTAATCGACAGGTGACTATCTTCACACTTTCAATCAAATGGGTACGGATTTTGTAAATAAATAAAATAAAGTACATGGATTTACATTTGTTTACTTAAATGTAAATTGTGTTTGTTGTCAATGTTCATGATTTATTTTAATTGGATAAAGAACTTGCTATTTCTCAAGCACATTACAATGGGGTTTTTAGCCCTTTCACGAAAAAGAAAAAGAAAATGAAATACAATGAAATAAAACACGCTGCATTTTATACATGTACATATAAGTTTTATAAAGCTATTGACTTTGAAACAACATGTTTTGTGCTTTAGCCAAATAGTTATTACATTGTCCGGAAGAGATTTTTGTATGTATATGCTTTCAAAATAACATAACTTTTTATTCTTTTTTATACTCTCAACCCTCACGATTATGTTTCGAGTCAAATTCAGTATACATGATTAATTGATTAAATAATGCATATACATTGTATCTTTTTCTTTTCTTGTGTAAGACATGCAGTTTTTATCGTATTTTGGTCGTATTTGAACTTTTGCTATATTTGAATAGGATATTCCCTTTATATAATAAGAGTGGTAATGATATAGTGTACTATATAAATACATGTACGGTGAAGGTACACTTATATTTTGATTTAAAGTGCGTAGTATTGAGTGCACATATACGTGTTCAACTCTTTGTTCATTTTTTTCCATTAATGTATAAGCCACTGACTGGTAAAGTTTCAAATACAGGCAATAAAGAGTTTTGTGTGCACATATATATTCCCCCGTTCTAGATATTATTAAGTGATTATAATTCGGCGAAAAGAAATATGATTTCCCGATACTTTTCCGTCATTAACATCGGTTTTTGGATTTTATGTCTTCATCTCTTCACTCGGCAAACATCGGAAGACCCCGCTTCTCTCCGTCAGATGGACATAAGGAATCTGCCGAGTTGTGACGAACGTACATCTTATGTTATAAGTGTTGTCTCCCTTTCCATCTAGGAAATATTTTAGAAGGTGGGACAAATCAATTTCCATGATATAATAAAGCAGAAGAAGGTCTTTGATAAAAACTAACGATGGTTGTTTAAATCATAGGGGATATTATTACATATATTGGCCTTTCTTTTTAACTGAAATTGGAAAGTATAAAAAATGATCCGTCTGCATTCACTTATATCTATATTTAAAGTGTCTTCGTGGGTTACTTCTAGTACAACTGACTTGAGAAAGTCTTTTTTTAAATGGTTTTCATTTCACTTTTAGTCTTCCTCAATTTACAAGAGAGGTACTGACAATGGAAGGAAATAGTGAAGGAGGAACAACATTGATTCAGTCATTACAAGCAGTTAAACGGATACAATCTATCTTAACTTCATAATTCTCTATTTCCTTATAATATTTTAATGCACTTAAGAGTTGAATATAGTTTTATTACATGAAATCTGAGTGTAATATTATTATCCGTTTAGAATAGTAAAACTAGTATGTAGTACATGGAGATTATTTACTTCAAATTATCAATTTATTTTTGCGGCATTTTTCTGTTTCAACTTTTAATCTTTTTATAATTAATAAGATGTACTTTAAAAAGAATCGGGGATATCCGGGTTTACGAGGGCTGCATGTCACAGCACTTGTCTTCTGGTACAAAACTTCTTACATATAAAATAAATTTTATAATAAATAACTCGTACTGCACAAACGATAACAAGGCAAAACAATAGAGTAGAAAAGCCCTGAATTTAATTGGCATAAGGGCCATTTCAGAAAAGAAATAGGGCGAACGAGTGTTGCATGTATATACAAATGCGGTCATTTTTACAAACTTCTCAAATGAGATTTATCTTACAATCTTACTGACAGGTACATATTCAGGTTCCAGACTTTTCAAAAGGGAAATTTGCCACATTTAACAGTTTCATTGTTGGCACATGCAGACATGAACAATTTATTTCAAGATTTCTCAAAGGGAACTTTGCCACAACTTCACTGACTGGCACATGCAGACATGAACACTTTAGTTCCAGACTTCTCAAATGGAAAACATGAATCACCCACTCCAACACAACCACCTTACACATGCTATCACCAATTCATTCATTCTTAAAATCACTTATACTTTGAATGTTTCAAAAGTACTTTATAGGATTTTTATATATTACAAGTATTATATCCATAAATAGGTCGGTATTAGTCTAACTTGTCAAATAAACATACTAGTAAACGGCTATGTTTACGATTATACACATGAAAGTTGTTCATTTAGTCAACATTGTGTTTTCAAATGTTTTAAGAAATGTGATGCTGTAATATCGCTAACGAAACAATGATCCACATAACATTATTTAACTGACTCAGATATTTAGAGGTCACCGTACAGTCTTGAGCGACAGACAAGCGTTCATACGGTATGACACACACATTCAAAATATAAGGAAACAAAAATGTGGGGCATTAACCAATGAGACAACCTACCAACTCCAAACAGACATATCAAGGTCAATACCAAGGTCAACACAAGATCTTCAACAATTCTTATATATAAATTTTCAAGTATGTCAAGCCCCGAAATACAATAAAAAGTGTGAATAAATGCGTCATAGGTCACACTCGAATTCTCCATTATGAAAAATTAGCACCGACACCTTATAGTTATTTAAATGAGATGTGACACGAGTGCCAATGAGACAACTCTCGACCCAAATCACAATATAGATGTAAGTACGGCCTGCTACACGGAGTCTTGAATAACACCAATCAGCAAGCTATATTGGACCCAAAATGACTAGTGTAAAATAATTCAATCAAGAAAAACCAACGTCAAACTCTTGCCTATACAAAAATCAAGAAACGAGAAACACATATGAGACATATGAAGCAACAATTAAACAACAACTACTGAACAACTAATTATATAACTTAATTTCTAAACATGTAAAATGCAGACATTTACATGGTTCCTGACTTGGGACAAGCTAGAAAATAATGCTTCAACACATTTTTAAAGAGAAAAACGTGAAGGAACAGAGACAATATAAATTTGAGCGGTGAATCTATTAACAATTAAAAATAAATACTAGCTTGAATTAAATACTGTTATTGTTGCATCGTATCATAATAAAATGGTACCGTAGAGAATAGATTCCCGAATTTATCTAATTAATAAAAAAGATATTCTTGTTTGAGCAGAAACAGTATTTGATGTTTGAATTTTTAAATTGGTGAATCTGAAGTAGATATCGTGTAAGACATAAAAACACATGTGTATAAAAATTGTATGAAATAATATAATGCCACTTATACTTTTTGGTATTTCTCATTATTATTTTGTATCAATGACTTAATAATTAGGAATGAAATAATAATTTTATTTTATTTCCTATTTGGAATCAATGTCATCATTATTTCTAATTCAAGCACATATCATCTCTAACTTTAAAAATATTGCATGTATTTTTTTCCAGCCTACACTGAACATTTTAGATTTAATTATTAGTCTGGGGCCATGTCAATGAAAGTATCATAGGACATGTCATAAGATAGGTCTTAGGACATTATTTAGGATGGTCTTAGGACGTGTTTGAGACATGTCTTATGATGTAAAACAAAGATGTCTTAGCACAGTCCTAACCATCCTAACACATTTATTTAATTTATTTAATTGAAAATATATGTAGAGATTTGTATGACATAGATTGAATTGTATTTTAAAACCTATATATAAAGAGAGGGAGGATGACTCTTATATAGAAAACAATTAACGCAAAATAAAAGTTAAAGTTTTTACGAAATACTAATAAATACATTATTAAATATGATAAAAGATATAAATGAATTCAATACGAAAAGTAAATGGTCATAAAACTTTGTGATATTCGTGCTGCAATTTTAGTACATAAACTAGTTTTGTCCTTAGGTCAACTCGATTTCATTACATGTATCGAATCAGGATTAGGTAAAAAAGAAGTAAACTTTTTCCCACATTTGAATTATTTAAAATATGTTGCTTATGATGATAGTATTGTTTAGGCTTCAAAAAAGGCAACACGATAATACAATTAAATCTTTAATAAACATTAAACAATATTTTTTTATTAATTTTATCTAATGATAGTTTAATATTGTATTGGTATTTTTTTTATTGAGTTTATGCCATATTTGTTGTTTTTATTACGTTTTAGGACGATGTAACCTTTAGGACTATCCTAAGACACCTAATTGTATATCCTAACTTTAGGACCAAATTTAGGACATATCTTATTTTAGGAGACTTTCGTTAACCCGACTTAGGACTAAGACGTGTCCTAAGACCATCATTAGACATGTCTTAGTCCTAGGACAGCTTTTTATTTTATTTCTTTGTTTAAGCAATCAAATCTTCTTTATTGTACCAATACAACTGCTGTTTAACAATTTACTTAGAGTACATGTAACTGTAGCATTGGCAAGGATTCCCTGTGTATTAATTAGTAAATGTATATATCCACGGTGAATATATAATAAAATATATTTTTCTTTATTTATTTTTAAGAGAATGGGGTGAAGAATTGATTGTTTGTTTGTTTGATCTTTTATGTTTAAAAATATAGATTTAATATCTTCTAAGAGCTTGAGATTGAGCATATTCAAACAGGTTCGTGGGAAATAGATATAAATCGTGATCTTATTCAGTGATTCACATAATTAGAAGTTTTTTTCTGGGAACCACTTATTTCAGAAAATCCAAATCACAGTTTAAATTCTTATTAATATTTTCTAATAAAAATACTTCGATTCTTTATACAACCTGATTTTTACTTTTAATTTCCTCTATTTTTCCCTCGTTTTTAATTTTTTTTCCTGTAATGACTAGTTATAAACTGGGAAATAAAAAAAAACACGCATACAAAAAAAAACCTGGTAAATGTCTTCCCAATCTAAACACGTGTGTAAAGACAAATCTATATTTCCAAACTACATAAAGAAAAGTTGATTACCTTCTGGGACAATGACTTTTTCTTCTGATGAAAGACTAGGGTTCTCTGGGTCATCACATGACTTTGATCTGGTTAGATTATTTGGACAACTGAAATGTTCTCGATTATAAATTGTTGGATGAGTTTGATACGGCGTAGTAGACGATCTACAATCTAGAGCCGATGGAGTTGTTTTAGTATAATCAGGTCCATAATTATACATAGAGTTTTTGTTTTGTTGGAAATTGTCACTAGCTGAAGATTGCACCGCAGTAGTGTCAAAGGGATGCAACTCGTCTCCATCATTTAATCTAGCAAACATTGGATCAAACAATGCGTTATTTTTGTTCGGAATCTGATAATTGTTACTTGGATCAAACATTGCTGGAATATTTGTATCAAAAGCACTTTTGTAATATGAAAATGGTTGCATTGTTGTTAACTCCCCAACGTCATTTCCATTCCCATTGAAAGAGTTCCATTCGTTGGAACACACTTCTTGTGTCGCATTTATTCCTGGTTCTAATTTGATCGTTGCTTTTGGTTGAATAGACGATATATCAAATGGTATCTCTTCATTAGTTAACTCTGTTTTTTGTTGCATGTCATTTTGGTGAGGGATTGACATTTGTTGTCGTGAAATGTCATGTTGTTGGACTTGAAAATCTTGAGCAAAGCGTTGTTGTTGTTGCATATCTTGTCGAAGTTGTTGTCCATTTTGTAATAATTCTGACTGGTTAGTTAAATCTTGTGGGCCTATGTCTCGTTGTTGTGCCAGCTGTTCGATATCAGAGGTAGGTTGGAGATCGGTTGACGGTTGACTAAGTTCGGATTCAGGAATGACACACGAGGACATCGGACCATTTTGTTCCTGCTGTTGTCGAGATTGCAAAGGCGAGAAATTTTGGTTTTGTCCATCGTCGTTGTTTTCAAGAGAAGATGTTTCGTCATATTCACCATCAGAAGTCTGCGGCGTTGTTGTAATATTAACTTCAGGTTCTTGATCCTTTAAATTTAAAGTTTATGTATTTAGACAAAAGTCAATTTTAAGATAACCAGAACACTATTCAATTACTGTTTTGATTTTACTATGCTTAATTATATCTATTCAAGAATCCCGATATTAAACAAGATTTATCAATGCAAAAAATAGCTTTAAATTTGTCTAAAATAAAATCACTTATTCACACAACACTGCAAATGTTGTTGACACATCAAACATGTACATATACACACTAATAAAGAAACAAAGAAACGTTCTAGTCTCTTATTTATCATGCATGTACTTACTGAATATTTTAAAATTATTTTTTCCAACTTCAAAAATGAAATAAACGCTTTTCATATGAGAAACATACGTTGTTAAATGAATTAAAATTGTTTTATTCATAATATATTATTAACTCCGGAATCGTTCTCTCAACTTAGGAAATCCTTGTAAACCGGAGCCTAGGTGGAAGTTTTAACTCTTATATTTCCTACAAAATACTTCACAGATTTCCCCAGTAAGGGGAAGTTTAGAGTATGTAATAGTATCTGTCATCTTCCTAAGCAATGCTAAAGTCCGTTTTACTAAAGAAATAACATTTCTGTTACTTACCATGCTCCAAAAGTTAGGAAAGTGAACACAATCTCTAACGCGGAAATTTTTAAAACTTTACTGTGTAAATTTTAAGCATTACAAGGTTAAAACTGTGTTTAATTGTGATAAATCTTGTTGATTGGGTCAGGCGCTGAATCATAATTCGTCAAACATGGCGACCGTCAAGTACACCGGAAACTGAGACTTATCTTTACAATACAGATAGGGAAGAAAAGTGGCGAACAGGAAAGTCGGTTTAGTATGCGAATAGAGATATACATGTATACATAAAGTTACAAACACTTATTTATAAAACTATAAGCTGATTAGTATTTGTTTCAGTCAAGTTTTCAAAATGGTTACCCAGAACACTTGAATTTTGTGTATATATGATACTGTGTTTTCCTTCCTTCCTTCATCCGCTAGATATACTATTTCATTTATTTGGTATTGTGCTACACAAACACAACATTAACAATCCCTTTTTTATTTTTTATCTCGAATCGAGAAAGAGAGGTCATGGAGTTCATAAACATATGCATGTGATTAAAATCTGATGCCAAACTAGGAAGTAACCAATATTGTATAAATAAAAACAGCGCCATTATTGCTGTTCTTCATCAGGACTGTGCTAATATGTATGCAAAAGTTAGGTTATGGGTTCACATATTCTGCAAAAGGAAACTGCATCTAAATTCGACAAGCAATCTTTTTTTGGAAGTTCATAAATAATTGCTACCGATGACTATTAACAAAGAAAATAGAACTTTAAAAATGATGCTTTTGAAGAAGCAGATTTGGGATTGACCTTCAAACCATCAAACCACCTAACGTTTTAAAGATAAGACAGTTCAAGTAGTTAACCACACCTTGTTAGGGGGGGGGGGGCTTAATGACTAGTGGGGTAGTGGGGATGAAAAAGTACACGTCCACGACCACTCTGTGTTTTTGTTAGATGTATTTCTATCTTATGACAATAAATACAATAACGCAATATACAATTGTTTCTGATAGAGCGCAAGCACATTGCTGGTGGGGTTTTCTTACACAAAAGACCAGTGCTAGTAGTTTGTAGCGGTTTTTCATATTTGTTTTTTATAGTCTTGTCAAGTTTGTGTTCGTGTTGTGTTGTTACACCATTGTCCAAGATTAAGAGGTAGCTGGCGCCAACCAACTTATTAAAACCCTCAACAATTCTGTATGTGCCTGTCCCAAGTCAGGAGTCTGTACTCAGTGTACAATGCATGTTTGTTGCTGAGTTACATATTTGTGTTTCGTTAATTATTTTGTTCATAAATCAGGCCGTTAGTTTTTTCGTTTAATTTTTATCACATTTGTTATTTCGGGGTCTTTTATAGCTGACTATGCGGTAGAGGCTTTGGCAATCATATCACACTTCCCTTTGTATAGTCATGTCTAAGGATCGTGAACCTTTCGGATAATTGATCCTGATTACTTAAAACGAATAATGATCATGGGAATAGTAGTTATTTTATATTTGGACATTTGACACAAACATTATTATTTACATTAGGACAGTTTACCCAGAGATCATATCGTATGTATCATCCTTTAAAATTTCTTAACTGTGAATATGTCTAGATTTTTTCATGTTTCTTGCAACAACTGGTCAATTCAATTTGAATAACATCAGAAGAAAAAATAAAATAAAATTCAAACTTCTTACTGAATCGTGAGTTACTCTGATCAATCTAAGATACTTGACCTTATCAATTTTAATTTCAATATGCAGCTATATGTGTAAAGGTTATGCAAAGTCTTATCTTAATTAATCAGGCTTTTTGTGTTCCCATAAGGCCAGGGTTATTAATTCGTTTGTTTACAGATTTAATTTCAGTTCAAGTCGAAAAAAGGAATTTACAAAATTGTGTAATCTGACCGTATCACCATGATCAGTAATTCCTGTAAACCCATTGCATGGGAAACATAAAACATCAAACAATTTCAAGTAATATTTTAAAATTGTCATATGTTAATATCCTAAAAATGCAATGTCAATGCTTTGAAACCATCCAATGTATTAAGGCTGTTTTAGAAGTCTACTTGTTTGTTTATGTTTCTTTCATATTTGATTTTCAGTACATTTCTAACTGCTGATCTATCACCTTTGTAGCTAGTCCGAGGGCTGTTTTGCCAGACAAGTTGGGGCCGTGTCTGGCAAAACAGCCGTCGGACGTCAGAGTAATCTCGTATCTTGATTTTTAATCACCTCAGTTTATCCACAAAAGAAATTCATCAGACACCTGAACTTCTCTTCATCCTTTTCCTTTTACTGTTTTTTTTTTTTTCAATTGAAAGTCGTTGATCCAAGTGTCCAACAACACTTAGCTCACGACCGATGTCTTCCATGGCCGCAACATCTGTGTATGGTAATAATTCTATCCAGTGAGTCTGTCAGCAAATTTTCTAATTGTAACAATGCAACTTTGAACTCTGGTTCTTTCTGGCCTAGGTATCTTACTTTGGTTATTGAGACATTCCTATTTATCTACATTTTATCTATCATAAAATTGAGAATGGAAATGGGGAATGTGCCAAAGAGACAACCACCCGACCATAGAAAAAAACAACAACAGAAGGTCACCAACAGGTCTTCAATGTAGCGAGAAATTCCCGCACCCGGAGGCGTCCATGTTTGGTATTACCAAGGGTTCATTTTAGAAAGCATGATTCAATAAACTCATAACTCGCTTTGCTGAATTTATTGTTTTAATTGCGAATAAGTATTTTATGTTATTTTTTAGATTCCCTTCTTGCAGAAAAATCCTAAACAAAGAGGGACGGCATTTTGGCTGGGCTGGATATACAAGTACGCAGCCACGTCCGGTTAGAAACGGGACGTTAAATCTGAATCCTCTTGTAAAAAGAATGCCACACTATGTACCCTTTAAGACCCCTTGTAACACATCTTTGAGGGGTCCTTAGGTAGCATGATACAATGCAAAACATCCGTTTCTATCCAATAACCCCCCCCCCCCCCCCCCATTTTCCAGTTGCAGTTCTTATTTCCAGACCGGTATCTAGATGGCCTCTACTAAAGGACCTTCCATTTATATATATTCTTAACTTTTTCTCGTTCTGAAAGTGTGAAAATATTTGCCACTGGATGTTAAGCAACCAACAATCAATCTAATGACTGACGTGTTTAATCATACCGATTGCTGGTTTTAAAATCTAGTTTCTCCTTGTATATGAAATTTAATTCCAAATGAGATAACAATGTATAGTTAAGTAAGTACTTGTTGTAATTGACTCTGTTGGCACTTTTAATACGGAGATTGAAATAACTAGGTTGAGTTCTATATATAGAAATAATTAGTAAAGCCTAAATAAAAATAGCTTTAGGTACTAGGTACTGTTTGATGATTAACCGTTTCAATACTTTCATCGATTATTCGTGAATATCATTAGTTGTATTTTATTTCACCAAACATAATTAATTTAAAAAAAAAGTAAAATATAAAACAAATTACTGTAACTGATGTATCCTTGTCTTTCAAATATTGGATTGCGAGCGTTCCTCAAAACAAATAACCCAGAAGATCGCTTCGGATGCGAACACATTTATCAAAGTTTTTTTTTTATTTTATGGAAAACTTGCAAAAGGATCATACTAGCAACATCATATTCGCCCAATGATTTACTGCAGTATAGAAACAAACGCGTGACCTAGATTTTTTTTCGGTCTTCGGGGTAACCTGTTTTCTCATTGGTTCCCGGGATGAGTTAATACGCAGCCACGTCTTAGTGTCCGACTTGTATTATATGTCTATGTAGGACTTTACAAACTCTTGTTTAAAAAAAAACCGACTTGCAACACATCTTTTAGGAATACAACACAAATATATGTTGTAAGGCAATATATTTGATCTATCCGATATTAAACCATGTCCTCTAGATTAAAAACCTAGCTCTTCACCCATGCCGACTCCCTTTGTAGATTTACTGGTAATTCATTTCCGTCTTAAACATGCATTAGAGATTTACCAATGGACAATATCATACAATATTGAAATTAGAATAATTAGAAAATCAAAATAAGCAACGATATTTCCTTAATCAAAAATATTTCTTTTAAAACGTTACATCTGTGAATAAGACTCAAAATATATCAACACGTCTGTTAAGGGTGCGACCATGGCTCGTAACTAACTATTCATAACAACATCTAAAAGTGAAGATATAATAAGCATGTTCGCTATGTTTTCCTAGATGCAAGAAGGTTATTTTCTTCCAACTCACAACCTCAGTCTTGACAGGTAGCGCCACATTCTGTATGTGTGTGCCTGTCCCAAGTCAGGAGCCTGTAAAAAGTAAAATCACAAAAATACTGAATTTAGAGGAAAATCAATTCGGAAAGTCCATAATAACAAGGCAAAATCAAATAACAAAACGCATTAAAAACGAATACAGTGGTTGTCGTTTGTTTATGTGTTACATATACAAAATGTATTTGTTTTTCGTTCATTTTTTTTATATAAATATAAAAAAGCCGTTAGTTTTCTCGTTTGAATTGTTTTACATTGTCATATCGGGGCTTTACGGTATGGGTTTTGCTCATTGTTGAAGGCCGTACGGTGACACATAGTTGTTAATGTCTGTGTCATTTTGGTCTCTGGTGGACAGTTGTCTCTTTGGCAATCATAACACGTCTTCTTTTTTTTATAGTGATTGTTGTAGATAAACAACCTTTTAATCTGATATTAAATAAATCCGACCAATTTTATTAACTACAAATTTTACATTTTATCCCAATCAACATAGAGCCGCCATATATCGCCATTCGGAAGCATTTTATTTCACCAAACAACCGATATCAAGCATACAAATCTCATATTTAATTCATTGTATAAAACACCATAAATAGATACCTACTATTCAAAATCTATATTTTACTGCATGTCTATTGTTAATATCAGCAATGTGTATTTGTTTTACTACATAGATCACTTGATCACCGAGGTCCTAGCTAAAAATTCGAAGCACAAACGACAAACCACAAGACTTTCATATCAATATTAATATCTATCAGACCTTATGTTTTATGTACTTAGTAAGAATTTTATAATGCCTATTGATCTTTTTAAGATAAAGGGTCAACAAATTGACTCCTCTGCTGACCATACCTTCTCCTTTGAAATCGGAGTTATAATCATGTATTTTATAGATCCAAGAATAATGTTTCTTTTTATATGCATAAATTTACAAGTTATGATTGTGAAAAGCAAGTTTTCCCCAGCAAACCATTCCCACTTTTAGATCAATATGGTCCAATATAAGATCAGAACCACGATGGCGACCAACTAGGGATACCAGTATAAAACAACCAGATTGGTCATTTCTTTAAACAAAAAAACAGTCAGCATTATGATAGATGATTACAAAATTCTTATAAGGCGTTGAAGTTTCTTGGTTTTGTTTTCAAACTTTATGCCATGCGGATAAATTTCGGGAGATTCCAGTATCAAAAGGCTATACGCATTGTAGGTAAAAATGTCGTATGGCTTTTTATTACATGGATAATGTTTTTGGGCTTTGCTCATTGTTGAAGGCCGTACGGTGATCTATAGCTGTTAATATGTATGTCATTTGGTCTTTTTGGGGAGTTGTCTCATTGCAATGCGCGTCAAATTCGCTTTACCACATCCGAACGACGTAAAGTCGTTAACTTTTAATTCATATGAATAAAAACGCATTTCTAATGCGATTTGGATAGTGCGAATTAGCCAATTCGAATCAATTTGAATTAAAAAGGAAGAGTGTTTGAAAGCGATTAGCGAATTTGATTAGCATTCGATTCGAATTAAATTCGAATTCAATGTACGCGTGAACGAGGCATCAAACTCCAAATGAAATTTGTGAATTTACAGTATGACAGGCTTGTATCAGACAGATATTTAAATTTGAGAGAATAACTGAAAACAAGGCTTTCACATCTTAAGTATAGAATCTATATAATGAGCATGTCAAGGTTATCTAATGCTATAGCGTGGTTGTTAGTCCTCATGCTCTTTGGTAGCTGATGGATTGCTCGTTTTATACTTATTTTCCAGTGGGAAATACGTCATGCATATTCCAGAGGAGGACAATACAAAAAACGTTTAAACCCACTGCATTTGTATGCACATATCGTTAGTCAGGAGCCTGTTCAGTGGTTGTCGTTTGTTGATGTGGTTAATAAGTGTTTCTCGTTTCTCATTTTTATATAGAATAGACCATTTGGTTTTCCTGTTTGAATTATTTTACACTGTCATTTTGGAGACCTTTATCGCTTGCTGTTCAGTGTATATTAAGGTTCTTGCAGGCCATATTCTCACTTAAGTGTATATACAGTTGTTTACTTTATACAAATTATGACTTGAATGGAGAGTTGTCTCCTTGGCACTCATTCCTTATCTTATTATTGCTAATTAGTACAATTGTTAGGTTCTGAAGGTCTACCAAAGATAAAGGGAAGTTTGAATTTCGTTGAATAACGTTTATACAATGTATGCCTGATAAGGGCAACATTTTGCAGAACACATTTCAACTGTCACAAAAGTTGTTGTTAAGATTCTCTTACGCATAGAGAGCGTGCCACTCTCTTGAAACGAGCCATGTCTAATTCACCGTCCTCATTCCAACCGGATGTGGCTGCGTATTTGTACATCCGGCATTCATTGGTTGTGTTTTTGTTCTTCTATTTTATGATAGTAATGATTTTTTTTTGTTCTAATTATAAAAAGAAACACAGGTCTGTTTGTATTAATTTGTATGTGAAACATTGAATTTTGATATAACTATCTTCTCGTTTTTATTGAAAATCTAAGCTCGAAAAACCTGAATCGTGGGTGTGTGACCTTCTAAATTTTACTAATGGTAAACACAAGGACAATACCACAGTTTGTATACTACGTCATTAACAAGTTGTTGTTTCCGCTCGTGTATCTACTTGTTTTCCTGGCGCGGTTTAATTGGTTGTCATCTTACAGCGATCACCAAGATATAAGCAAGAGTAGATCAGAACCGATAACAACGCGAAGTCGTTCTCCATTTTAATTCTATAAACTGAAAAAATGCTTACTAAGATAGTATAATTAAGGCTCAACATAATTACGAATATTATGTGTTCATGTTGGCTTTTGCAGATTTCTTTCTCGAGTTTACGGATTTGCTATGGAAGTAGGACTAAAAGCATCAATGATATAAGTTGCTGTACTGCATTTATTGTATCATTGCAGCAAAACATGGGGGGAGGGGATTGAAATAAAATTTACCGTTCGTATCTCGGCTGCGGGCTACGTTTTTATTTTCTTTTATTTAAGCCTGTTCGTGAGCTTTTTCAAGACTGCATACTGATTTTGGCAGTATAGGTGGCGCTGCTTGAAAGTGTGGTGCATGATTTTGGTGACGGTACGCGGGTATGATATCAGCAGATTGAAAATTTTGGGTTTATTTTCGAAGTTGCAAATATTCTTAAATTATTAGTGTGTGTTGCCTCTGTGATGTTGATAATAAACACGATTTTTCAAAATTAAGCAATTCTAAATATATGTGATCTTTATAAAAATTAATTTTAAGCAGTATTGTTCCAATCATAAAATTCGAAATATGTGCTTTATAAATATTCCGATCATTCAATGACCGGAGAGCAAAACCTATTATGAAATCAATTTTTCTTATTTTTTTTTTGTGTCTTTATGTTAGAAAGGCAGATTATCAGTGTTGTTTTCTTTGAGTTTTTGGTTCTAGTTTTTTTCAACCTTAAATTCAATCTTGCTTTATCTATACGAATAAAAGGATATTTCGGATATACGTTAATGTGGCAACCAACCGAATTATTCTCCTCAATTCGTGCAGTTCCTTTTTTTAATGATATTTTCCAGTGATATATTTCCTTCTGATGTACCGTATTTCACCTGTTGTCCACACCTCTTTAAGTAATCTATATAAAATCCATCTTACTTTTTAAGTTTATTGTTTCTGAAGTTTGATAAGACATGCACAATCTAACTTATTTTACATAACATCAAAAGTAATGAAGATAATGTTTTACAGGAAACAATTTCTTAACATTAACTTGTCGTTCAATGTCAATAGTCAAAAGAAACCTTCAAAGTACCGGATATACCAAGTGTCATTTATAATGATGTTTGTTTCTTTGCCGGAAGTACCTGATTGCGCATGTGATGCATGCTGCACGCGATATTGTATGATTTCTACTGATGATTTTCTAGGAACATTAAATTGTTTCATTTTTCCGAAACAGAAATCTGTCCAGCTTCCGTTATTATTGTGTTTAATGCATGGAGGAGTTAACAAGAAGTTATTTTAGTTATGATTAAACGATGGTTTGAGATAAATAGAAAATAAGATACTTCCCTCTTGGTTCATTGAATAGTACATGGAAACATTAAATTAAAGATCACTGTGTCTAAACCACACCGGCAAAATTTGTTCGGACTCGATGGTATATAACATCCGGCACAATGACGGAACATTAATAGACAGAAGAAAGCTAGGTTTCTCCTCATTTTCTTATTTTTTTTATGATATCGAAGAATATATATACATATACAACTATTTTCTTTTGTGATATGCAATATTTTCTACAACCGTTCTACATTAATGGAGAAATAAGTAAAAATGCACGTTAAAATGACGAATTGAGTGAACCTTGCCTCGAAATTGTTTAATTTATCGTTAAATTGTTCACATTGTACGGAAAGAAAGGTACGAGAAGATAGATACTGACACGGAGATTGCAAAACTTGTTTTTATGAACATCTCAATACTTGTATTTCTGAGTATGGAACGAAAGAAATGGGTCATGTCAAAATGGAACTGGCCGGTTTCGTCAATGTTTACCACCCGGTTTGGTCAAAGATTTCACAATGCATAACCCGGTTTGGTCAAATAAAAAAAAAATCATAATCGCATTGCATTATAATTGATAATCTAACTTCAGTGTTAAAAAGGAGTTTTGTGACTGGGTCGTTGGAAAACAAGTTCCTTCACCGGACAACGGCTTATTATTTATATGATTAGTCTCAGATTCAAATAAATAATAAGCAAACACTAGAAATCCTACTCTTATAGAACACAAATAATTTTAATTTTACTTTGCATTCAAAAAATTTTAACAGCAGAATACATATAAATGAAGGTTATAACGCAAATTGAGGTTAAAGCTCTCAAATATGCGTTTCTATATGAATTATGGAAAATATGTTTAAACTTGAAATTAGAGTTAAACTTTACGGTCTTAAAAAATCGAAACACACAATTGATATGTGATTTTCTCGTACAATAGGATGGACACCTTTATAAGTAATCTAAACATTCTATGTATGTAATCTTTTCTAGGATCGTTAAAAGTAAATTTTCTTGAGGATAAACGTTGATGATAAGACAAATGTATATATGCATGCATAATCGACATGGAAAATGAATGTTTATAGGAGGAAAAGGATTACAACTACCATGCATCAACGGTGGGGTTGGGGGGGGGGGGGGGGGGGGGGGTGCAATCTTTACGTCTTCTAGATTCGCCACTTATCTTATAAAGTGTATACCGAATTATAATATTGTAAGAAATAAGAAAACAGGGACACCCGCGAAATCGGATTATGTGAGTTTGATTATGTTTATTATAAACATTCTCATTGATATTTATAAACAAGCGACACTAATTAAAACTGATTCGAATTCATAGCGTTTTGAACTATTTGTATAAAGCTGCATATGTCCAAGTATGGAACACAGATCCGTGTTAACGTTGCTTTTCATAAATTGTTGGTTTTAAAAAAATATAAAAAAAAATGGGTGATATATATAGACGAAACCGGGTGATTGTGTAGTAAACAACATTGACGAAACCGGTGTATTTTTATTTGACATGACCCATTTCTTTCGTTCCATACTCAGAAATACAAGTATTGAGATGTTCATAAAAACAAGTTTTGCAATCTCCGTGTCAGTATCTATCTTCTCGTACCTTTCTTTCCGTACAATGTGAACAATTTAACGAGAAATTAAACATTTTCGAGGCAAGGTTCACTCAATTCGTCATTTTGACGTGCATTTTTACTTATTTCTCCATTAATATAGAACGGTTGTAGAAAACATTGCATATCACAATAGAAAATAGTTGTATATGTATATATACATTCTTCGATGTCATAAAAAAAGAAGAAAATAAGGAGAAACCTAGCTTTCTTCTGTCTATTAATGTTCCTTCATTGTGCCGGATGTTATATACCATCGAGTCCGAACAAATTTTGCCGGTGTGGTTTAGACACAGTGAAGATTGTCCAAAACAAAATAAATGTGTGCACCAGTATGCATGTCATTTCTGTCGACATATATTAATTATGTAAACATGACCATGTCTTGCATGCAAATCCTTAATTGTCTTTTGGAAACGTATCAGAAACACCCTGTGGAACCAATGATTATGTTGATAGGCGTCAGTTTGGCTGTGCTTCGTTTTAAAATTGCGCAGTCATATATAACGACTATGATCCAGAATAAAAGCCAATACATTATGCTCAGAGTGCTAATTTTGGTCCTCAAAAACGAACCCTTGAAGCAATTTAATTAGGGTTCTGTAGGTTCATATGAAAAAGAAGATGGGGTATGATTGCCAATGAGACAACTGTCCACAAGAGACCAAAATGTCTGCCTCTCTCCGATATTCTATTTTTTTCTGAGATGTATTTAAAATGTCATGTTATTAAATTGCAGTATCTACTTTCTTGATATGTCCCTAGCTAGCCAGAAACATTGTGAAGTATTTGTCAAATGTCATCTAAAATATTTTTCGTTATTTGTAAAATTATGTGTTGCTTGCAAATCATTTGTCTATGAATTTGAGTGTTTCATTATGAAAGTATATTTTAAAAAATCACTTAGTTCATGAACAGAGGTAAACATAGGTATATTCCCCAACCATTGCCTACTTAATAAAATGCCAGTACTCAGGGGAAAAACTCAGGAATATGACAGTTGTTGTTCATTTGTATGATGTGTTTGAGCTTTTGATTTGGCTTTTTAATAAAGGACTTTCCATTATGAATTTTCCTCGGAGTAAAATGTTTTTTGTGATTTAACTTTTCCTGACAAAAACTGCTCAAGCTAACACAGTAATGTAAATGGACAATTGAAATCGAAATTTTATAAAAGTAAAAAGTCGGCCGACACGATCTGTCTGTGTCTCAATTCTCGTTCGACATGTGTTTGCAGTCTTATATCTTTATAATCTAGTCATTTAATTTTACCAATCGTGTCCTATTCCCGAGTGAGAGATTTTGACTGTCTGTAAATATGGTCGGAAGTGTTTTTGATAGAAGCAGAAGCTTACCCTGTCGACGAAACCGGTTTGTTTCTTTTGGAATTTTTGCGTATCCTGCCGATATTTTTACTTTGATCTGTATCTGTTTTAAGGATTGAACGTAAGCAACTCATTATAGTTGATGTGTTTCCCGCGGTTTTAGTTTGTAATCCGGATTTGTTTATCTCTCATTCGATTTATGACTTTTGAACAGCGATATACTACTGTTGCCTTCCATTAAAACTATTGTTGCTTCTTTGTTTAAAATTTTATCAAACTCAGAAACAGCTAGCTGCGCTACGTTAACTGATAATCTAGCGAAGCAACTTCACCGCTGTTTTAGAGTTTGTTTTTATATAGTAGACTATATATAATAAAGGTCAGTTCATAAAATCGCTTGACCATAAAAGCCGTTTAACATCATTCGCACGAAAACGGATCCATATAAAAGAAAAGAATGAGGTTGTTAAATTTGATATATGCTTTTTGCGCTTCTTTATTACACATTTGTTTGTTTTTATAGTGATTACTACTATTACACAATGTTGACTGCTGTATCCCTATTTTTACCTATGTGTGTTTGTTTTGTTCACTCATCGTTGCAATATAATGAAATTTGATGCGTCTGGCATACAAGTGACAGGATAAGCTAGCAATAAAACCAGGTTCAATTCACCATTTACTACAAAGCCTGTACCAAGTCAGGAATATGACCGTTGTTATTTATTTGGTGTGTTTGAGCTTTTGGTGTTGACATTTGATTAGGGACTTTCCGTTTTGAATTTTCCTCGGATGTCAGTATTTTTGTGATATTACTTTTTGATGTACTACGTTGATGTTTAGCGAAGTAACGTCACCGCTGTTTTAGGTTTTGGTTTCAGATTGTAGAGGGTATGGGCTTTGTTCATTGTTGAAGGCCGTACGGTGACCTATAGTTGTTAAAGGGAAAATTCACGATTTTTTACTTATGGTTTAAATATGTTCATTATGACATAATATATATATTCACAAAGTTTTATCGCTATATGTGCAGTAATAAAGGAGAAATTCAATAATTAATGAAAAAATATCAACTACTTCCTGTAGGTCGTGACGTTTTCTCCTGATTTTTGCATGCCGGGATTTAAAATACAATCATTAAAAGTCTTGGTTTTTAATCATATTTTAACGTAATCGTAAGCGCGCCGATGACGTATGCTTTATCTAATAACCATCCGATAATAAGAAGATAAAACGCACAGACGTTCAATTGTACTCATTCGTGAGATAAATTATCTATGTTAAACGTATATATTCGAATAATTTTTGTAGACAACACAAAAAGTTATAAATTTATTTTTAATAAATGCATTTTCGGACTGATAAGGTGAACAAATTAAAGTACAATAATCTGTAAAGACAATATGTTGGTGTACTATTATTGACCTTTTACTATCTCTGCTATGGCTAGGTTTATACGATGTGTGTATTCACGGTTCTGTGGCAATACTCGTAGATGGCTTGTTGAAAGGTAAATTGTTATTTGCACTTCGGTATTTAACCACGCCTCTAGGGCACACCTTGCCAGGTGTGACTGTCTATTCGGATCAGTGGTAGCATTTAATACACACATTAAAAATACATATTCAAGTTGGTGACAAATAAAAATTGGTCGCCGTGGAATTATTTAATTATATTTGGTGCTATTATTTATTTGAATTCAAATAAGTTAATTTACTAAGAAATACACAATTTTCGGTTAAAGACGGGAAACTTAATTCATATGTCAGAATGAAATGATATACAAGTCTTGTCCTTGATTTATGTCTCATAAAAAGGGGGACTTAGAAATTAGAAATAGCTTTACTAAATCATTTTTATTTGTCTTTATTAGGCGAAAAAATGTACGAGAACACTTACATTTAGACTTTTGAAAGCCATGTATTAATTAATATATGAAACTATCTGAAGATAACTCTACCGAAGCGGAATATAATATGTACGAATAAAGAAAAAAATATTTTTGTAATGGAATCGAAAAATTACGAATAGATATTCTTTTCAAGTGTGATAAACGTCAACCAAATTTATTCATAATCGGGAACGTCCTTATTAAAATCTGAGACAACTATAATAATCGTCGTCTCCCAACGTATATATATACTTAAATAACTATTTGATCAACGATGTTTAAAATTAAAAGACAACGAATTTAATGTTATCTTTCCCTATTTTTGAATGTTATTATAAGTCTGTTCAACTTGCAAGAATACCCCTAAAGCGGACAAATATCCGACAAGCAGTTTATTCTTTAAATTGCTGTCATTGAATATCAAGAAAGAAAATAAATCCCGAAATTGATACTCAATAGTTTTCCTAGAAAATATTCACATTCCTTGGGGATTATTAGTGTACGTCCAGTTGCATATATTTTACATGAATGTTGGAACAATTGTGATGATGACGAATTTCGTCCTTTATTCGAGAACAATTTAATTGATATATAAATCTGTGAGTTTACTATGTTCTCAACTTCGATGAACCAAAGCAAGTTATAAATTGACCTGTATTTAAATCAAATTGTTTCTTTTTTTTCTTCTTCTTCTTTTGGTATACAATAGTCTATCGAATTCGTTGATTACATACTGTTGGCATACGTGGACTAGTCTATTTACAAAACTTTTACCACAATTTACACAAAATGTATGTTTCTTTCTTATGTTCAATGTATACATGTATACATATTTTAAATAGCGCTACTGACTATAGTTCCGTAACTTTCTACCAGGCGTATGTATACACGAATCGTCGACAAGTGCGCACATTATTTTAGATCAATAATTCTGGTATGTTCCAATCTGTCCTAAACTATTGACAACGAGTATATATTACATTTTTCCAAATTAACCCTTGGAAAAATATGTAAATAGATTTGTATTTCTTCAATTATTTTTTTTTGTATTATTTTTTTTTTTATAAATAATATTCTTTACACCAGAAATGTTATTTATAAACAAGCGTATGAGTTCAGTAATGACTAGTATATTATATCACTTTCGGACACGCAAGACAAAAATGTATATTATACATGCACCTGATAGTTCAAAATGGAAAGTTATAAGTAACGGTCGTGTACACTGATCAATACCTACAGAAGTGAAACGATGCATGAACTTGCAAGCCCGCCGGACAGGTAATCGATTGAATACATGGACGTGTCACCTTACATGCACCCCTTCCAATACCTTTGGGAGTAATACCTTTAGCCATGCTGGTGATCAGATGAGGGAAGATCCGAATTTATTTAAATAAAGTTTATTACTTGAAAGAATTATGAACGAATTAGATTTTCGAAAACAATTTCCACGGAACACTTATTTATCATTTTATGATTTGAACTTTGACTTTTTAACTAATTACAATATTATCAGTTTAAAAATAACAGACTATATGGTTATTTAAAAATATAAGACCATTTTCCGTATCAAGTTAGTCAGTCAGATAAAACAACCGTACGATTGACAAGATATCGACACGCAATTACGACTACATCGTTTACTGTAGTTTTGTTCCTTTGTGGTTTATTGACATATCGTGATTTTTCATCGGAGAAGGTGACAAGATGGCGGAGAGTAGAGAACTGATACTCAAAATTTAAAATCGATGGTGATCTCTTATTTAGCCGAATAAAACTTTAATATCTATAAATTTGAGCATTTTTATACAGAATGGACATAATATCAATTTTTGATTTTTTTGCGAAGTTTCCCTTTAATGTCTGTGTCATTTTGGTCTTTTGTGGATAGTTGTCTCATTGACAATCATACCACATGTTCTTTTTTATATTAAATGTCAGTTCATACATTAACTGAGGTATAACTATAAGAACCATTTAACCTCATTCGGACGGACACTTGTATACCAGTATAATATCATCCAAACACTAATGTATTTAGAGAAAAAAAAGTATGAAACCATAAATCGTACTACTTCGTTTTGGAGAAAGCTTATAGAGCAAATGATAATAACAAATTTTTCTTAAATTTGTTAAAATTCTGTCATAAAGTAAAAATGTTAATGTGCTTAAATGAACATACCAATATTATCAATATGACAATAGTTTGTTGTTTCAGACTTTGTCAGAAAACATATCGCGTTGTTTTAAAAATAATTCAAATGCTACACTAGTACGTCCTTTTTGTGCATATCTAAATTGTTGCAAAATGAAATTGGATAATTATAATCGGAAAGCATTCAATAGGAAAATAAATCAAATGGCTCTGTAGAAAAACATATAATATTGTGTCTATTATAACTGTTAAAAGTCCCATAACTCTGAAATGAGTGTAAAAGAGGGACGAAAGATACCAAAGGGACAGTCAAACTCATAAATCGAAAATAAACCGACAACGCCTGGCTAAAAATGAAAAAGACAAACAGACAAACATTAGAACACATGACGCAACATAGAAAACTAAAGAATAGTTGTGTCATATTGTATTATACAAATGATACAAGCAAACTATTGCAAAAGAGGGACGAAAGATACCAGAGGGACAGTCAAACTCATAAATCGAAAATATTATGACAACGCCATGGCTAAAAATGAAAAGGACAAACAGACAAACAATAGTACACATGACACAACATAGAAAACTAAAGAATAAACAACACGAACCCCACCAAAAACTAGGAGTGATCTCAGGTGCTCCGGAAGGGTAAACAGATCCTGCTTCACATGTGGCACCCGTCGTGTTGCCTATGAGATATCAAATCTGGTAAATAGTCTAATTCGGTAAGTCACATTTATGATAGGGAAGGGGATTGTAGTTACGACATAAGGAACATATCCGATATCATTTGTGAAACGGTTATTCCATAACGGTCAACCAACTCGTGATGGCGTCCGTAAATTTTATGAAGAGATGATTTCAACTTCGTTCACCATTTGGAACTCTTGATTTAATAGCTTCCTTGTGAGCAACAACCCTCTATCAAAAAAATCATGATAGGAAATGCAAGCAAGGGAATATCGTATCAATTGGAAGATATATACACCGTATGCAGGTGCTGCTGGAGGACATTCGTTTAGGTGGCAGGTACCAGTTTTGGTGTACCAGAACATGTGTCCCACGCAGAAATTTTGTTATAGTTAAGCATTGAGGTATATAATTGCATCATGTGGACTAAAAAAATAAATGAATGTAAATTATAGGCCAGTGTACTACACAAGTAAGTAGTTGCATACACAGTTTGGGGATTTCCTTCACACATGGGTCCAATCAGATGTCAAAATTGTGGCACGGTCTCCTCACTTGACGGCATCCAATCAAAGTGGGGAAAATATTCATTGTCAACTTGAGATTTTGATGGTAAGGATAGGTTCGGACAAGGCTCTAATTCACTAAATACAGGGCCGTAACTACATTGAGGCAAATGAGGCAAATGCCTCATGCTGGAAATTTCAAAAAAAAAAAAAAAACAAAGAAAGAAAGAAAATTTAGTATTTTAATCAACAACAAAAAAATTAAAAAAATTATCTTTATCAGCTCCTGTGGATAAAACTACATAGCTGACATGGTTTAAATCAAAGAAAGACCACCAATTTCCCGGTATCAAATCATTTGAAAAAACAATGTACTGCCATATGACCTTTTACATTGAAGGGTTAAACTTGCATTAAGTCGTGTTTAGACAGAAAATAAAGGAATATGGAGTAAACTTGCACGGGACCTAATCGCACACAAAGTCAATGCATAGAAATAATACAAATGATCAATGGTTAAAGTTTTATTCCTGTTCTTCATCTTGATAGTTGCTGGAGGGTCTTAGACTTCAATAATTATAAATACCGTAAAAGAAGGTCAAGATGGTCTCTAGTGTCGACTTAAGCAGTACTAGTACTTAAAGTATAATACTGCACTGTTACTTTATTTAAATCTAGTCATAAAAAATCCCCAAAGTCAGCACAAGACACGAGCAGACAGACAGACCCGGTATTACTGATTATGAGAAATAAGATTTTTACTTTATCCTACATATCGGTGTTGTCCCTAAAACCTAAAATCTTAAATTACAATAAATCTATGTTTTCGCTTTGAGACCAGAATATTGTCGAAAAAATAGCTAAAAATTATTTGCGTTTCTATGTAAGAAAGAGTCCGTGGAACGCTCAGAATGCATGATTTTGTGTTATTCTTCTCAGAGCTTCTGGGGGCCTTGAGCGGCCCCCAGATCCCTCGCCAATTTTTTCTCGCCTCCCTACGCTCCGCGAATATGTTTTGCCTCACTATTAATAGAGGCTAGTTACGGCCCTGAAATATCCTTTATCTCTTGAATTTTGCCTAAAATTCTTGTCGGCTTTTAGCAGGATTCTGCAGGTGAGCGTTAGATTGGTATCAGAGCATCACATTTTTTGCCATATTTGCAATGCATTTATAAATTTTTAAATTTCCATGCTGGCCAGACACCCACATTTAAAGGTTTTCTATATATTTTCATAAGCACGCACACATCTTAGTTCCTTGAAACCATACATTTTATTTGTATACAAGCTTGAAGATAAAATCATAAATCCATGAAATTCTAAAGATTTATTGTAAAATAACTGGTTTCTGCCACCTTATGAAAAATGTAAAAAAAAATCTGACGGTAAAAGTCCGATAACTCTGGAATGACATCTGGTTTTAATTATTGGATCGGTGTAATATGGTAACTAATTCCTACAATTATGCCAATTTTTCAGTTTGATTTGATAATATTTTATTGCAATAAGCAAGCAAAAGAATTGAACACCCATACATGTATGATGACGGAAAACACATCAATATCGGAGCTTATGTTTAATTTGCATAAGGACAGTTTATTAGAAGATGTGTGTGATAAGGATGATTGCCATTATAATACTTATTGAATTCTAATCACTAATCAGTGTCACCAAACGCATATACAAAATGACTGATTGTATGAAATGGGACGAGTAACTGGACACTTCATTGATGAGCTTATCCCAAAACTCCTGTCTATAGATGGACTTGTCTTAAATGAGCGAACTTCTTGAACTCCGCCCAGTCAAGTGAATTAAATCTAGTAACATTGCAGAGGGAAAAAAGGTAACAAGATAATAGAAACAAAAGAGTCAAAATTGCTGACTTAATGATCCTTAATGAAACATTAATCTATCAGTTAACCAATTCAAACAAATGATTTAAGTAACTCAACTCTTGAACGACAACGCACTGATTTAATTAAGAGGCACTTGAGAGCCTGAATCTCTCACCAGTTACTTTTGATGGATGTTGGCCAATTGAACAATTTAACCCCACGCCAGATTTGATCTAAAAGCTTTAGTTTTTAAGATATAAGCCAAAAATTGCATTTGACCCCAATGGCGGCCATGTTTGTCGACGGGTCAATACACGGATTTGGCTATACTTTTTGGACCTTTTGGTTTATAGCTCTTCATCTTCTATATAAGCTTTGGATTTCAAATATTTTGGCCACGAGCATCACTGAAGAGACATGTATTGTTGAAATGCGCATCTGGTGCAGGAAAATTGGTACCGTTAATGTTATTACTACCACTGGGTCGATGCCTCTGCTGGTGGACTGTACTGGCATGAAAATACGGACTTTTTGTGTTTTTAAAATTTGCTGTTACAAAATGTTAGAAATGGTTATAAATTAAGGAATGTATCTCCCTCACGCAAAGCTCTGATTCCTTTCACGGATTTGGCTTTACCTTTTGGACCTTTTGGATTAAAGCTTTTCATTTTCTACATAAATGCTTTGGATTTCAAATATTTTGGCCGTGAGCATCCCTGAAAAGACATGTATTGTCTAAATGCGCATCTGGTGCAGGAAAATTGGTACCGTTAATGTTATTGGATAAAAATTATAAACTAGATACCATAAGGAACAAATATTTTGAGTATGTGCAGCGATGTCATTGCACCAGCCTTGACATATATATTTAATCTAAGCATCAAAAGTGGTAAATTTCCAAGTATTTTTAAAACTGCAAGAGTTTGCCCAATTTTTAAAAGTGGCGATGCCTGTAATCCTGATAATTATAGACCAATAGCAGTTTTGCCTTGTCTCTCAAAAATTATAGAACGACATATAGCTAATAGTTTGTATATATTTTTAAATAGTAATGACCTTCTTAATACTACACAGTCAGGTTTCAGACCTAAACATTCGTGTACTACTGCTCTTACTAAATTAGTAGATGAATGGTTAGCAAATATAGATAATGGAGAGATAAACGGAGTTAATAATATATTTTTAGATTTAAAGAAAGCTTTTGATCTGGTTAATCATATAATTTTATTGAAAAAACTTGAATATTATAATGTTTCAAATTGTACACTAGACTGGTTTAAGTCATACTTGTTTGAACGAAGCCAACAAGTTAAGGTCAATAACGTCATGTCTAATATTAAATGCATAAAAACTGGGGTACCACAAGGTTCTATCCTGGGCCCTCTGTTATTTATTTTATATATCAATGATTTACCACTTAATATAGAACATTCATTAATAGATTTATATGCAGATGATTCTACATTACATTGTAAAGGTAATAATTTACTTCAGTTAACTTCTAACCTTCAAAATGATATTCATGTAATTGAAAACTGGTGTTCGCAAAATTGTATGAAATTAAATGCCAAAAAGTGTAAATCAATGATAATTGGTTCAAAACAAAGGCTTTGTTCAACTGGAAACAGTTTAGATATCGATATTTCAAATGAACAAATAGAAAATGTAGATTGTGAAAACTTCTTGGTTTATATATTGACAAAAACCTAAATTGGAATCAGCAGATAGATAAAATGTCATGTACTATATCAAACAGAATCAATTTATTACAAAAGATAAGAAAATATTTACCTATGCATATACGTATTATCTATTTTAATGCGTATATTCTGCCATTATTTGATTATTGTTGCAATATATGGGGAAGCTGTTGTGAAAGTGGAATAAATAAACTTAATAAGTTATTAAAGAAATCTGCTAGGGTTATAGTAGAAGCTGACATAATGACATCATCCAGTTTATTGTTTAATAGTTTACACTGGTTAAATGTGGAGAAACGCATTCAATACCAAAAGGCAATACTTGTATTTAAATCATTAAATGGTATGGTTCCTAACTATTTACAAGAAAATTTTCATTTTACTGATAATCAAAATTATAACTTACGTTCAGCTGATGAAAAACTATTAAATCTTCCAAAACCAAAAACAAATTTTTTAAAGAAAACATTTACATATTCAGGTTCTCAAATATGGAACAGTTTACCAAATGAAATAAAAATGAGTAATACACTTGTATCTTTTAAAACAAAATGTTACAAATTTTTCATCAATTGTGCAAATTAATATGCTTTTTCATTATTATTTAAATACAATTGTATATTGTGTATAATATAACTTTATAATACTCTATGTACTTATAAATATGTTATTATTATTTTGAGGACTCTCAGGAAGATTAGTTTTAACTAATGGGATCATCCTCTTGAAATAAAGATTATTTATTTATTTTATTTATGAGGCCCCTCATGGGGGGGTTCTAGTAATCACATAATCACCATTTTTTTGCCAATATAATCACATAATCATTAAATATTTGCTTATCTTTAGTAATCAAATTATCATAAACTAAAAATACAGTCCTAGGTAATCAAATAATCATGAAATATTTGGCTTAATAATCAAATAATCATTAAAAAAACGGCCAAGTAATCACATAATCAAAAACCCCATGAGGGCCCTCATTTATTTATTTAAAGTTTGAAGGTATTTGGCCAAGTAGTGTCAGAGGAGAAGATTTTTGAAATAGTTTACGACGACGACAGACAACAGTCGACGGACGCCAAGTGATGGCATAAACTCACATTGAGCCTTCTTCAGTGAGTCCTAATAGAGAAAACAACACAAGCGACATAAGTATCTACTTTATACATTAAATGTAACTTAACAATGGTATTTGTACGTATGAAGCGTCATTGTAACATACATTGTACGTATAAAAGTGAAAATTATTAATTTGGATTGTCTTTCTTTTCCCAAAATCATTTTTAGACCGTTAAACAGGTGAAAACTTGTGTATTACGAACTTAATCACTGACTGCATACGTAAAGCTTAGGTCCGAGACCACAATTATTTCGTAGTGCATTTCTTTTAGAACATAAATGAAAATAAAAAAAATCCCACCTGCGCTTTCTCAAAGAAACTTTTACAGTGTGTTGTACTACTTTTGGGACAAATTATATCAAAATTATAGAAAACTTCGTCGCCTCTAACTCAAAATATGGACAACTTTATCTTTAGGGCGTCTTGAAATCTTTTGACAGCTTCCGAAGTACTATTTTTCAACCTTTTTCACCTGAACCAAATCACTACTTTCCTTTAAAATTCTGGACCCAATTTTTTTTACAATGTAATTTCACCCCCCTACTTGCAATTTGAGGCATTAAACATGGAGAAATAAATTTGGAAGGGTTATAGAAATTAATGGCAAGTAACCCACTGTCAACACTAGGGACTATATTTGATAGAAAGAGTTGAAAAATCTTAAAAAAAACTTGGTATGACCAAAGCTTAACAAATTATAACACTGCTTACAAAGTTTCATGACAATAGGATGTATATTATAGACAATAAGTTAAGTTCTATACTCATCTTTGCGTGTAAAATTTTGACGTTAAAATTGAAAAATTTCAACTATCAACATTTGGGGCTTTAAAAATTAAAATATTGCAAAAAAAATACTTTTTAAATGCCTTAATATATAACTTATCATGTACTAAAAGCAATAGAAAACTCATTTGATTTATCAGACTTGGCATAATTATTCAAAAGTCATATTTATATGACCCTGTGCCTAAAAATTGAGGTTTTTCAATGAAGGGGGGCCTTACATGAAGATGTAATATTTTCCAGCAATTTTAAATTTGTGAAGCTTTTTGGTTATAAATAATCCTTACATATGTATTGAAGATACTTTAAATGGAAAGAAAAGTTACAAATAACATATCATATTAGTTTAAAAGGGTCTTAGGCCAAGTAAGACTGGAAAAAATTTAGGATCAATTAAGGCCGTGCCACATATTTACATTAAAAAATGCATATTGAGGCTATAAGAAATAAAATTTTGTGTCTTTTTTTTATCATTTCTATACTCATGTGACATGATTCAACAAATCTGAGCACAAAAAGACTCTTGCAATTAACTTTTCTTACAAACAGTATGGTCTGATACAAAGATTTTTGCCTTTGTAGGGAAAAACTTGCATGCAATTTATTCTCAACAGGCTTATATTTAAGCCACTCACGTCTTGCTATCCTACAGAAGAAAAGAAAGATATTATGTGAAATGGAACAAATACAATAGACATTGAAAAGTGTTTTTGATACAAATTTAGTGAGGTCTTTATTATGGACTTCAAATTTTATGTACCAAGCTCCCCACTTTTGACTTCATCAAAACAGGGCGTTAGACAAGGGTCATTTATACAACACATTTTGCACATATTGTCTGAGATACGACAATTGTGGTCTCGGACCAGATGTTAAGTCGGTGATTGTTTTTACAGATATATATTTTTTTTGACAGTATGCTAAAACAATACGATTTTTATTGATAAAATGAAATTGATCAGTATCTTTTAATTTAAGTTATACATTTTTTTCCAAATTGATTATTTAAGTTTTCGGTGAAGACGAAATTTGTATTTTTACAGTTGCTCCGTTAATGTGCAATGTCATTTGTCAACCGATGAACATTTATTTAGATTACTAAAGGATCTTTGTAGAGTCCCCTGTCATCAATTCCAATCTTTTTAAATGCGTTGCAGCACATACTACATAAAATCGAACAAGTTAGAAGTTTTTGCAAGGAAATAAATCAAGATTTTATAGTTATAAGGAGTCAAAACAGATAAAAGAAAATGTAGCTGATGGTTTCAAAATTATTAGTTTTTTTTGCTTTCTGAAAGTTTATTCTCTTTCATGCAGAAAGAGCAAGAGCCATTACAACTATATGAAAAGTAAATTTGCAGAAATTTCAGTAAAACACTGGTACACGATTTCATATTACATTCATTTTTTTAAAGT
Organism: Mytilus edulis; assembly: GCF_963676685.1. Classification (NCBI taxonomy): domain Eukaryota; kingdom Metazoa; phylum Mollusca; class Bivalvia; order Mytilida; family Mytilidae; genus Mytilus; species Mytilus edulis. The sequence goes on along the minus strand of NC_092348.1, from coordinate 20,031,068 downwards.
CTAAGAGTAAAGCCATTTTCAATTAATATTTTATAGTGCGTCTTTTCAATTGTAATGTTATACTGCTGTATCAGTTTTAGGATGAAGGTTGGCGCCTGTTAAAACGTTCAAACCTGCAGCATATATTATATGCACCTATCCTAAGTCAGGAATTTTAGTCAGGAACAGTGCTTGTCGTTTGTTGGTATGTTTGATAAATTTTTCTCGTTTAAAATTAAAAAAAAGATGAGGTGTGATTGCCAATGAGACAACTCTTCACAGGAGACCAAATGACACAGAAATTGATAAAAATGGTCACAGTAGAGCCTTCATCAATGAGCAAAGCCCATACCGTATAGTCAGCTATAGAAGGCCCCGAAATGACAAATGTAAAACGTTTTACAATTCAAAGGAAAAAGTAACGTCCTAATTAATGTACAAAAAAAAATGAACGAGAAACAAATATGTAACACGACACCAAACGACAACCACTGAATTAGTGAATTAGACTTGGGGCAGGCACATATTTACGTAATGTGGTGGAATCCCAACCCTCCCCGAACCTGGAACAGTGGTTTTATGGTACAACATAAGAACGAACTGTAAAAATCATTTGAAAAAGGCTTATCTGTAGATATTCGGTCTCAACAGTATTTCATGTACATTGTAGAAACCCGCAAATATATTTGCTCTTCTCTTTATTTCATAGCAACGTTATGTTACATATTCATATATGGCTTTTAAAGCCTAGACGCAAAGATATGCTGATTTAGATGAATGTGCGCATGACAAGATGGAAGTTTTGAATTTTCGAGGTCTCAAGATAAATTCTTATAAATTCTTATAACTATGGATCTAATGATTGACTTCACACTGTAAATCGTATGTATCATATTTAAAGACTTTGGGATGAGGGTCTTATCCTCTCAACGCCCGTTAGCAAAGATTATTGTGTATTTGAGATAACCTGTGATCCCGTTCCGATCCGATGTACTATTTACAAAAACTATACATATTAACTCAACTGAGGGTCTAGAAGAGAAAACAAACAAAAAATGGGAGACAAAAAAGATAAAAAGGGTGACAAATCGACAACGCAGATTCTAAAGGAAAGTAGAAATGTCTTGTATGGAGAAGAAACAGAAATACCTGCTGTTTTAAATAACGTATTGACACTATTAACCAGAATGGATACACGACTATCCTCGATCGAGAAAAATACAGGAAAAAACACAACAACTTTAAGTCAAATGAACGATAAATTTAATTCCCTTTCCGCAAGAGTAATCGACGCAGAAAAGGATATAGTAGATGTCAAATCGAGAGTAACTCAACTGGAAGCAACTTCGCATGGTACAGGAAATCTGTTTGATGAAATTAAGACAAAGACAGACAAATTGTCTTCAGATATAGAACATTTACAGAGGGAGAGGACTGATTTTGAAAACAGACAAGAGAATATGAAAGAGAAAATAGACAATTTAGAGGAAGATAAGTGTATATTGAACGACAAATTGATTGATATACAATGCCGTTCGATGAAATACAATCTTATATTCTCTGGAATTGAGGAACATCGAGATGAAGACTGTGAAGACAAACTCCGCCGATTCATATATCAGAACATGAGAATTGAACATAGACTAGAATTTGGCAATGTTCATCGTTTTGGGAAGAGTTACCGGAACAAACCGAGACCAATTATAGCACGGTTTCTGTACTTTTCCGATTTAGATATGATAAAACGTGCCGGTAAAAACCTTAAAGGTACACACTATGGAGTGAACCAGCAATTTCCAGCTGAAATTGAAGAAAAAAGACGGAAACTTTATCCGATTATGAAGGCCGAACGAAAAAACAACTCAAAAGTTGTTCTCATCCGTGACAAACTATATGTTAACGACGAGTTAGTGACAGTTTCCAACGACGAAGCGCCTCGTGAAGAGCCCCACCAGACACCTATCAGACCGAAGAAACGATCAAGAGTGAGTTCTACTCCAGACAGGGACGGACATATTTAGGTCAACCTTGGAAGAGAAAATAACATTCCAGCTCAATCAACTTTTAACAATACAAATAATCATGTGATTAATAAAACTATTTTAAAAATACTTACATTAAATGTGTGTGGCTTAAGTAGACGTGTTCAATATCCTGAGTTTTTAGATCTTATTAATAATTATGATATTCTTTGTTTTGTAGAGTCAAAAACGGATGATTTAGACGAAATTAATATACCAAATTTTGAAATTAAGATAAAAAATAGATTTACTTTGCGAAGGGTAAAATCTGGGGGAATAGTATTATGTTTTAGGACACATTTAGCAGATAAGATAAATATGATTGATACAGATAGTAAATATATCATGTGGTTCACAGTTGATAAAGAAATATTTCGTCTAAATCAAAATGTTTTATTTGGAATTGTATACATTCCTCCTGAAAACTCATCGTATTGTATTGGGGACCCCTATAACGAAATGGAAAATGAGTTTTTGAACTTTTGTTCGCATTATAATTACATTTGTCTTATGGGAGATTTCAATTCTAGAACAAGCAGAGATCCAGATTTTATTGACCTTGAATACGATGAATTCTCGGGGATGTTAGATATTGAAAATACCTGTATTAATACATTACATAATTTATGTTTACCAATCCAGAGAAAAAGTATGGATGTTAAAAAGAACAATTTCGGAAACTATTTATTAGATTTTTGTAAATACAACAATATGCTTATTGTTAATGGTAGAATTGGTGACAACAGTGGACACTTTACTTGTAAAAATGCTAGTGTTGTTGATTATAATATATGTTCCCCATGTTTTCTCAAACTTATAGAAAATTTCTCTGTATTAGAAACGAATACTTTATTTTCGGATATACATAATCCGTTATCATTAACTGTTAAAGCCGAAGTAGTTGAAAATAAAGTGGTTGTAGATGAACCATCGCATGAAAAGATTAAAGACTGGGAGAGTACTAAAACTGCAGACTTTATTGATAATATAGACGGAGAAAAAGTGAACGAAATACTGACTCAACTAGTAAATATGGTTGACAATGCAACAATAAATGAAACAACCATAAATACCGCAGTTGAGAGTATAAGTAATTTACTAACCGATGCAGCTAAAAGTACCTTTGGCACATATACCCAGCAAAAACTTAATCCAAATTTACAAAAATATAAGAAGGCATCCAAACCGTGGTTTGACGATGATTGTAAAGAAGCCAGGAAAACATATAAATCATCAAAAAGAAAGTTGAGAAGAAATCGATCTCAACTTCAGGAGGCCAAAACTAAATCGTTAGAGAACAAATATAAGAGGACTATGGATAAAAGTATGAGAAAACATAGGAAAAAAATTAGAAATAAAATAAATAATTTGAAATCCACTAACCCAAAAGAATATTGGAAAATTTTGAATAGTGGAAAAAAACAGAAAAGCCCTGATATACCTATGAACATATTGTTAGATTATTTTAAAACATTAAATGCTGGTAGCGCAAATGAAGATGGTGAAAATGTAAACAACAAAAATGATATGGATAGATTAAACATGTCATTAAATGTACCCATAAGTGTAGATGAAATTGAAAAAGCAGTTAAAAATCTGAAAAATAATAAAGCCTCTGGTGACGATATCATTATAAATGAGTATTTAAAGCATTCGTTCCATATTTTATCTAGTATATTAGTAAAGCTGTTTAATATTATATTTGACAGTGGCATTATTCCCGAGATTTGGTTATTGGGAAATATTATACCAGTTTATAAAAACAAGGGTGACAAATTGGATCCCAAAAACTTTCGGCCTATCACTATTATTAGCTGCTTTGGCAAATTATTTACCTCTGTTTTGAACAAAAGATTAAACAAATTTTCTGATGATTATCAGATTATTTGTGAAAATCAGTCAGGGTTTAGGAATGGATACAGTACTACAGATAATTTATTTGTTATTTACATGTTATTTAGTTTAATGAAAAGTAAAAAGAAAAAAATGTATTGTGCCTTTATAGACTTTGCTAAAGCATTTGATAGTGTATGGAGAAATGGATTGTTTCAGAAATTGCTTGGAAACGAAATTAACGGTAAAATTTATAATGTTATATTCAATATGTATAGTAGTATTAAATCAAGAATTGTATATAATGGACAATCATCAGACTATTTCCCTTGTGATATTGGTGTAAGACAAGGAGAAAATCTTTCGCCTTTTTTATTCTCCTTATATTTGAATGATTTGGAATCTTTTTTACAAATACATGATGTTTTGGGACTTAGTAGTATATCTGAAGAAATTGAGAATGAGATGAATATTTATATTAAACTGTTTGCTTTATTATATGCAGATGATACAGTTCTATTTGCTGAATCAGCTGAATCTCTTCAATCTCAACTTAATACATTTAGTGAATATTGTAAACTGTGGAAACTAAGTGTAAATTCTAGTAAAACGAAAATTATTATTTTTTCTGGAGGACGTTTATCTCACAATCCTCATTTTTATTTTGATAATATTGAGTTAGATGTTGTCAAAGAAATACCATACTTGGGATTGACTTTTTCAAGGACAGGTAGCTTTGCAAATACTAAAAAGATATTAGTTACTAAGGCATACCGTGCCATGTACGATGTACTTAAGAAGGGGAGAGTTCATAACCTTTCGGTGAGATGTCAGTATGATTTGTTCGATAAGATGGTGAAGCCGATTTTACTTTATGGGTGTGAAATCTGGGGGTTCAGTAATATAGATATTATAGAGAGAGAGTACATTTGAAATTTTGCAAGCTACTACTGAACTTGAAAAAGTCAACTCCAAACTTAATGGTATATGGTGAACTTGGTGTGTATCCCATGGTAGTCTATGTTAAACTACGTATGGTAAATTATTGGTGTAGAATTGTCCACGGCAAAGAAAATAAGTTGTCACATATTTTGTATAACTTTATGTTTTTAAAATATTCACAGAATAATTGTAAGTCTGAATGGGTTATGTTTATCAAAAATATTCTTGATACATGGGGTTACAGTAATATATGGTTAGCACAAACTGGCTTTAGCACAAAATGGCTGAGTAATAGTTTAAAACAGAAGCTATTTGATCAATTTCAACAGAACTGGCGTTCAAATATATGTAATTCGTCAAAAGGTTTATCATATAGATTATATAAGGATAAGTTTGAATTCGAAAAATATTTAGATATATTACCAGATAGAGATAGAGTTACATTTTGTAGATTTAGGACTGGGAATCATAGATTACCAATTGAAACTGGAAGATGGATAGGTTTAGATAGAGAAATGAGATATTGTAATTTATGTCAATGTCAAGAATTAGGTGATGAATTTCACTTTCTTTTGAATTGTAAATCCCTAGACGACTCAAGAAAACTGTTTTTAGATAACTGTTATTGTAGCAGAGTAAATATAATTAAATTTTGTAAATTATTACAAACAACACATAGAAATAAGTTAAAAAATATATGCAAATTTATTAAGGTTATAAATTCAGTAGCAGGTCTTCCTGGTTAGCCTTTGTCTATTTGTTTTTCTATTATGATAACTTCTTGTATATATATATATATATATATATATTTAATTATATGCAAAGTAATTGTAACATTCCTATCTTGTCATGTGCACAATTTATTTTGTATACTATGTATTATTATTTCATTCTTTGTACCAATGTGTATACAGTGGTTTTAAAGAATAAAAATTGTCTTGATTTCGTTTAAGTTTGGTTAAGTTTAATTGGTAATTAAACTAAATTGATTTGTATGGGACTTGTGCCTAATTAGCTATACAACATTTTGTTGATTGATATATATCGTTAATCATCTAATGTTAACTAGATATAAAAGTCCCTGACCTGTGAAGTGGAGCTGTAGGAGACTTTATTATATTTGTTTGTCTGTCTGTCTTGTAGTCTTTTTTGTCTGTCTGTCTGGTGGTCTTGTTTGTCTTGTCTCTCTGGTGGTCTTCTCTGTATATCTGTGTGGTGGTCTTGTCTGTCTGTCTGTCTGTCTGGTGTTTTTGTCTGTCTGTCTGTTTATCTGGTGTTCTTGTCTGTCTGTCTGTCTGTTTATCTGGTATGTCTGTCTTTATGGTGGTCTTTTCTGTCTATCTGGTGGTCTGGTCTGGCTGTCTGTCTGTCTGGTTGTCTTGTCTTGTCTGGCTTGCTGTCTGTCTGATTGTCTTGTCTGTCTGTGCCTGTTTGGTAGTCTTGTTTTTGTGTCTGTCTGGTGGTCTTTTTTGTGTGTCTGTCTTGTGGTCTTGTTTGTGTGACTGTTTGGGGATCTTTCCTGTCAGCCTGTCTGTCCGATGGTCTTGTCGGTGTGGTGGTCTTATCTGTCTGTATATCTGTCTTTCTGGTGGTTTGATCGGTCTGTTTATCTGTCTTTCTGGTGGTCTCTCTGGTGGTATCGTCTAGCTGGCAAATGTCCATGATAAAATCCAGATCAAGTTTAAATTTGTTTGGGTCTTATGTCTGGTTTGACCGAGTAATTCTCTTATATGCTGGATACTGTCCACGCTAGTCTGTGTCTACACTTGTTTCATTCGATATTTCGTAAACGTATTTGCAAGAAATTCTTCCCAAAAAATACTTTCGTTATTTATATGTTCAACCTTACTGTGGATACTCGTTTAAATAGATTTTTGGTAGAATATGGAAAGGAGATAGCAACTCAGATGTTCCGTTATTTTTATTTCTAATGTTAACATCATAGAAGGAACGAACCATCTTTTTATGTGTTTATATATTTGGTGCGGAGGGGCATTTCAATTCGTACAGACAATTTGATGAAGTATATATATGAAGCCAACAAAAATAAACTTTAAAAAAAAAAAATCCTTTGTTCAACCACGAAAGATGAATCGTCGATATCTAACAGTATTAACAATCGGATAGCTAACTATCAGGGGAAATAATGTTGATTTTAAGCAACTATTGGTTACCGTATGGCCTTCGTTTTTTAGCTTTAGTCCAGACCCAGGGCTCAATTTCAGATTGCCTTAATTATGTACTGACGACAATAAACAAACAAGAACTATCTTGATATAAGATATACGACACATTTATATGTTGACGTGAAGTTTTGTATCAACCATAAACATTTATCTTTTGATTTTTTATAATTTCACACATATGTTGATTCTGACTTGACTATAAAGTATATCTGAAGGTTTTTTTCCGGAGAAAAAAAAAACCCTTCAAAATACTAGTTATGATAACTGTACGTTAAACACAACTTTAAATTAGAGATACAACCTATTTTGGTTTGAAAATAGTGGATTGACGGTCAACAAAGTGAGATGATATTTGTATTTTGAGATTTTTAATTTCAATTATTATAGTTTAATGAGAATATGCTTTGACTTAATAATTAACCCTTGGCATTTTAAACAAAGTACAACAGATGTATAGCAGTGTCTCCAGTTATTGAATCCTAAACTGGATATCAGCTCTTTATACCTTCCTTTGCTTCCATTAATTACGATTATTTTTCTTAAGGTTTAATGGTCAATAGTTTTAAGTTACCAGAATCACTATAAATACTAAAATATCGAAACTGCTTTTTCAAGTTGAAGACGTGCATGCACGCTTAAAGGTCGATTAATTATGCACTGACAAAATCTCTATTTCGGAAAGAGAAAGGCAAGGGAATTAAAACGAGAAAGCAAACATGTGCGAACCAAACACAAATATTATAAACAGCAACAAAGTCAAGCACTGAGTAGCATATGACCGAGCATAAATTATGGCGGTGGACAAACATGTTTACCGACTCAAAATGCTCCCTTAAGTTTAGAAAGGGATGCAACAGCAGTCGGTAAAAATCAATTTAAAAAGACAGTTGCAACAATTCACACTAAATAACTCGTAAGAAATAGTCTAAGCTAGGACATAGATTAACGGTCTGAGATATTAAAGCCCGGGATGAAGAAGTATGAAAAATAATAAAGACGAAAACATTCCAAAAAGACTACACCAGACCATAAAGTATAAAACTATCCATTAATGGCATTGGGCTGTATCTGGTTTTTGATCGGTTTGTTTCTTATAAACAAAAAGACTTTCACGTACAGTATCAATTAAGATTGTTTTAATTGTGGTAACAGTCCAATGTATTCATGATTCCCTAACTGAAAATAAACGTTTTCCCTATGTACAACAATGTTGTCTTAATTCAAATATCCTAAATAGATTAAGAAAAATATGAAGATAATGGCGAAATTATAGTTGAATGCATTTTGATTTGGTTTTTTTTTTTTTTTTTAAGGGAGACAATTCAATCTCAAATATAGTCTTAATTGTGATTTCTTACGTATACTTTATGTATGACGTTAGTAAAGTCAGATATCGAGAATTCTCTATTAATATGTGGTAAAATTATAGCAAAACTGGTTGGTTATAAAGGTAAATTTGAGCTATCACACTAAGCTAGGTGTTGACAGACGAAATGACAGACGAAACGTAGAAACCCAAAAAATCCTAAAAGCTGCGTAAAACCAACAAAGTACAGTTGCCGTTGGAGAGCTTTGAAAACTATGTATTCCAAAAAGTGGCAAAGGGAAACTATGCCTTGCGTGTCGAATAATTTAACATTAGGTTAGGAACCGTAGCTTTGCAGAATGTTTAACCACAATTGGATTATGATAGAACCTTCACCATAATCCTTGTAATTCATTATTTTAATGACATAAATTCTTCATGGGTTATAATGATAGTGTTTATGTGCTGTACACTTTAAAGTTTGTTGTTAAAAATAGTTGTATATTTAACGATCATGCTGTAAGTTGACAAAAACATGTCTTGATACTATAAAAATATACTAATCGATTGACACGAAAAATAATTGAATTCGATATATAAAGTCTGTTCGATTGACTTGAATAATTCTCAAAAGTTACGTTCAATTTATACTTAAAATGAAGGATCAAATTGTAGTTGTGATCTAAAGGTTTGGCAGTTTTTCAGAATTCATATAACCTTACCTATAAAGTTAAAAATTAGGTTCACTGCCACTTGAAATCCGAAACCGATTTAAAAGAAAATGTGATCTTATTTCAAAATAGTTCTGAAACCTTGAATTTTTTTATTTGAAGAAATGTATTGCTCTTACATTCAACAGAAATTATAACCGGAACCAAACATAAAATTATGGCTTTTTTACAGGTACGTACATTTATGATTTTAATGAGTGTTTGTTGCTTCATAAATTATTCCCACTTTTTTTTATATTCGATCAAAACAATCTATAGCCATAGTTTTGTATCACCCTTTCTTTGTTCTGTTATTAATATTACTTTTACTGTTTAGTTTGTTTTCTGTGATATCCATTTGATGTGGCTCGGTACTTATACACATCCCGTCAATGTGTTTGTATTATCTTTCATTTTTGCTGGTGTGTTTTGTATGTGCCACTGTTTTTGTTTCTTTGGTTCATATGACGTTACTCTGTATTTTTAAACATCCCACCAATGTCAGTGAATGTGTTATTGGTCTATTATATGTCATTATGTTATTGTTCTATTATAAAGCTGAAAATACTCTGACCAACAAATTATTTTACTCGCGTAGGGGCATTAACCTTATGTGGAATCTTAAAAATTCTAAAGAACTTCTAGATAATTTTAAATCTCGGTCTTTTTCTGAAATAAGTTCTAACATACTTTTATTTGTTTTTATCCCTCTATACAACTATTCCCAATGGGAAATTATATATATATTTTTTAAAAACATTGAATGGCAAAATTATTTTATATTTCTTCCTATGTGACGTTTACATTTTATGACGTCAAACACGCGAAGCAGTGCATGTGGTTTTTAAATTTGATAGCTGCTTTTTGTGCTTTTTTGTTAAATAATTGTTTGTTTTAAGATTGTGACACCTTGATAACTGTTGTACCACTATTTTCACTATTTTACCTTTTATGTCTATTTTGTTCACGCATTGTTGTAAATATAATGTTATTTGATGCTACTGTCATATAAGTGAGAGGTTTAACGCTATAAAACCAGGTTCAATTCACCATTTTCTACATTTGAAAATGACTGTACCAAGTCAGGAATATGACAGTTGTTGTCCATTCGTTTGATGTGTTTTATCATTTGATTTTGCCATTTGATAAGGGACTTTCCGTTTTGAATTTTTCTCGCAGTTCAGCATTTTTGTGATTTTTTACTTTTTTTCAGCACTACCTGACAAAGGCTCGATTCAGTAAAATGTTGAAACTAATCTGAATGTCACAACTTTTTTCCTCCATTATTGCTCAGGTTATTAAAAACTTTGTAAACCACATTGAACCGCTAAATTTAATTTGTATTTTCTAGCTTAAGGTGGCTATGGTATAGACACATGCAAATCTAGGCTTTTTTCAATTGTCTGTAAAACCGTTGTATAGAAGCATCGCATTTGTATTGACATTTTTAATGTTAACTTACGCAGATGCAGATAATATGGTTTTTTGCAGAAGATCAATTTATGTATAAACAATCGTTTCATGAATTATCAAATCATTGAGACACATTATAACTACAGCTATGTGTTTATTTTACACAGCCATTAACCTTTTTGTTCTCCGTGAAAAAATACAACTGTCTGAGACCATAATGTTTACTTTTGACATAAGATGTAAAAGTGATTGATAACCATGAAATCTCTAAAACTTATCAAAAAGCATGGATGAACAGTGAATTCCGACAAAATATATCTTTTAAAAAGGACAAATTGGGCTAATGACAAATCATTTACGATTTCAATAAACATTATATTAAACAGCTAATCTGAGAACGTATCTTGTTTGTATGGTTAAATGAACTTCACTAAATTCCGTACAAACAACGACACATTACCAGCTCATCAGATGTGGTATCATTTTACATTTTGCCTATACCAATTCAGAGATATGACAGTCGTTTTTCCTTAGTTTAATGTGTTTAAGCTTTGGTTTTTTTTTCATTTGGTTAGGGACTTTCCGTTTTGAATTTTTCTTGGAGTTCGGATTTTTTGTTATTTTACTTTATTAAGTAAGGTTTACTCTGGACTCTTATATAATCGGATTATTTTTGTTATATCTAAAACTTCTAGGAATGTTTTACATTTTAGTATCACAATGTAAAAAAAGAATATATATGACATTGTTTTTGATTAAGAGAAAACATAAATGTACGATGATTTATTTAGTGAATTTCTAGCGTATTCATGCGACAAATAACAAGGCAACATTTCCGAATTTGGAAATATTTGAATGTTCCAACTAAAACACTTTTATATACCATGTATACGTTTTACTCAACATTATAATATTTGTATTTTGTTTGAATTTATATAATATTATATACATTCCATCAATGAATTTCTAAACATATTTAAGCTCCATCCAAAATAATATGTTTAGCCAAATTACTCTGTTTCCCTTTGTTTCTTTCAGAAAATTCATTTGACAAATGTCATTGAACTTGGAAGCAAAATTTTCATCATAGCCTTTGTCGACATCTTCTGCAGATTCAGTTACCAATATTTAGGATGGCTGTCATATATTCTACGACCATTAGGTAAAGAAGAGTATCTTAGGCTTCTGTTTGTTTATTATTATCTGGAAAAGTATTGTTATTTTGCCGTACACTAAAGTACAGGCTAACAAAACAGCCAATAATATGGTTGAAAGTTCTAAAGAATGGAATCAGAATAACGTCTATATTCCGAGCCTTGAACAATCATACCACTACCTCATCTCAACATAAAGCCTTCTCTACAATCAATCTTTCATTGCTTTTAATTTATTAGTTTATCCAGTAACAAATTAAAAGTTTTCGATGACTTTTGTCATAAAGACTTTTCGAGTTTCTCTACACTGCACTCTAATACACTCGTAGTATTAAAAAAAAATGTATAATTAAATGTTCGTTTCAAAGTCTGATTTACATCCATTTGCCTCACTTATATAAAGTTTGTAAAGAAAAAGAATTTGTTGGTACTATATATAATAGAAAAAGCAGAGAATACAGGGTATCTATCCATGACACACAATCAGTAAACACACAGCAAAAATACATAATAAGCAAAGACATAGTGCGTTTATTCATCTCAAAGTTACAGGAAGTTAGTGAGTAGGGCATATAACACGAACCAAAAACACTCTCTTCTTACTGCAAGTGTAAGACGGTTCCTAGTACCATTTATTATTCTTTCTTTTTAAAATTTATTTCTCGACATTTAATACTGTTTACAATGACAATTACCCAAAATAGAAGTCTTCGAATTGTATTTACCATAATATTGGAATACTGCCAATGGTGTCCTGTTCCATAAAGTTTTAGCGTAGTATGAATGTAGGTAAGATGGTTTTTGTCTTTATATTTATTTTGTGCCTTGCGTTGTTGTATGAAATGTTGTGCAATAACAATATATACTGAAAGGATTTCAGATAAACAGGTTACGCACTCATAGCTTGATGTTTTAGCAGCGAACATTTTATGATATGCTCTATAATATAGTAGTTAAAAGTTTCGTCAGCTTTCTTAAGACTATTTTTTATTGTACACTCTAATAAATACCTTTTTTATTCCATTTTTCCCATTAGTCTGATAAATCTGCATTTTTTTTTAAATGTGTCGAATTTATCTGTGTTTCAAATAAATAAATACTTGGCATGAATAAAGTTTATACTGTCTAGTACTTTATACAGAATTTCACATAGCATTTCATAGCATTTAAGAAAATAATCATCAGTGGAAGTTAAGCAATCAAATGTTCACCTTTTTATCTGTGTACAAGCTTTAGTATAAACCATGTAACCTCAAATTTCGAAAATATTCTATAGAAACACTTAATCAAAAAATAATTGTGCGTTGAAACACCAAAGATATGTGTTGACGACACATAATGTTTTAGTGCAATGATATGTAGGATTAATTTAATGTTAGCATTTGAACCAATTTCAAAGTCACCTCGCTGTTGTGCATCAAAATGACATTGTACTTATTCAAGTATCTATTTTATTATATAAAAAAATTGCTGTATAATATTTCCATTCTTGCCAGTTATGCTTAAGTCCAAAAATATTTAAGATCAGGTTCAATTTATTATCTATAATTAAGCTTGGCCAATGAAAACCATTTTCTCTTTGGCTTTAATATAATATGCATAGGAGGTCTTGCTTTCAGTTTAACATGTTGCAAAAAGAATCACTGGGACTAGAACATCCTTAACTACCTTATCCAACACAAAAAATTAAACAAATTTTCCGTTTTGAAAAACAGGAATACGGGAAACATATTTTATCATAATTGAACAGACTTTGTATGTTTTATCAGGAATTCTTCAGGACTGCTTGAAATTAAAGATATACTATTGTTTCTATCATCCAAAACGTACGTACAATATCCTAAAAAAAATTAGATTATCGACATATCAGCTTCCCGACAAAACATTTACACATTTGAAATAGTCTACTGCGCACACTCCAAACAAAAACTACCTTCATATTGGGTATAATATTGATGACTAACATCAATTATACGTAAATATTGGTAACTTCCTATTAAAAGATAATTCAACAAGACCTAATAATCATTTTTTGTTTTATTTTTATAGGTATATATTGTATGGGATCGTTGTTAGATATGCCGTGGCATAATCGACAAAAAATAGTCAAAGTTCTGCTAACAGCGACACAGCTTATATGTTTTAGAATGCTTGAAAAAAGTACTATGTTATCAAGAGATTATATTTACTACACCTTCCACTTATTGAAGATTTGTGTTGACTTGAGTGCTTTCTATTTTTGTAGCATAAACACAGCGCGTCATTTCGGAGTTTATGTGTGTTGGTATGTATTAGCTGGAGTAATTGTAAATGAACACAGCTTGACTTGTATCTTTTTTGTTCTGTTTTCGGTTGTGTGCATGAACCTGCTTCCAGAAATTTCTTGGGCAATATTTCACATTTTTCGACAAGACAATAAAGATATAAGGAGAATGAAACAAGGCAATGCCTTTAATTTGTATTTTATATTATTTTTTATGTTGACTTTAGGATATAATTACTACAATACTAACATATCGGGGACGGTGATCGAATGTACAGAGTCTATTCTTTTGTCTACATTGGGTATATGTTGCGCTTCAATGATACCAACACATGCTTTGTGTTGTTTAATACGTTCAATCTCAACACTATTATTTAAGTGTTGCTATTTCGCGATCACAGGTTTATCTGATATTGAAACTGAACAATATTTGTCATTTCCATTTGTTGTTAGTCCCTATGTATTTATGATAGATGTAATCATATCTGACATGGAACCTTATGAGCGTGGAAAATTTGTTATAGTTAGATTATCATTGATAAGTGCGATGTTTGTTGAAAACTTTTTGAGTATCATAGAAATAACAACTTCTAGAAAAGAAATTATTAAGGGAAATATGTTTACTTGCTTACGAGTTGTTTGCATTAATCTGATTTTCATTTTAGGACCCTTAATTTTGATCTATTATCTATTTGTTCAATATGAGTGGGACAATTTAGGAATCATTTTAACGATGTCAAATGTCATTGGAATTCTGATTTACGCAACTTATCTACTATGTTTTTATATTTCATTGAAATATTTCGCAGTTCTCCAAAATGTCTGGAACGGACTTAACATCATCCTGTTTGATATCAAAATTTATGTGTGCGTGAGTTCAATATTTATTCAAATATGTACAGTCGCGTTGTCTGTGTGGACTTTTTTGTTTTATTTTTATAACTGGTTAGATTTGTTGCGTTTTATATTCATCGTCTATGATATATTTTCGTGGAGAGTATTGTTACAAAGTTTATTTAGTAATAGAAATAAGATCATGCAGTTTAACAGAAGTTTGGTCGACGCGTAAACAGATGCACTTGCTAAACATAACAACGTGTGTTAGATTTGACCCAAGGAAATGAAAAAGGGAAAGCCTACATCATGTTATCACTTTTTCCACCAATCTTGTCTTCAGAAAGAACTTAGTACCAAACCTCTCTGCCCGGTTTGTTAAATGCATTTAACTTTATCAAACTTTCAAATCTATGTCAGTATCTTATGATAACTTGTTAAGGCGATTCAAAGGATCTAACTACAGACATTAATTTGTTGATAAATGCATGTGTTTATATCATACAAATGCTGATGTGTAATCGGCTGATATACGATGGGTTGTAACCGTTATATATGTTACTAATTTGTATGACAGCGACCAAGAAAGATAATATATGTAAACATTTACTCTTCTTTAAACGCATTAGTAATTCATATAAAGTATATTAAAATACTTACAATCAAGAATTTATCTTTTTTTTGTTATTTTGATTTGTACAGTGACCAATCCGACAAAATAGAACAATCAGTCACAACACCATTACAATATAAACGCTACCAAAGATAAAATTAAAATTCATCCTTATCTACTTCGGACAACTCTTTTACTTTCTGTGAAAAAGTGTCTGCAACTGTATTAAAAACGCTTGCTTCAATGAGAAACTGTTTGTATTCTTCAAATGTACCTTCACAACAGAAGAAAGTGAGAATAAAATCAAATTCGTCTGGGAAGTTATATCTGGTCCCTTCATAAAAACTTCCAACACCAAATACATTTTTTTTGACTTCTTTTCACTATTCCCGTAAAATATTTTTCAAATTTAACTTTCATACTTTCCTGTAAAGTATTATTGTCTAGGATTTTATCAGCAATCCTCTGACCAATGGTCTCTATTCCTGTCTGGATAAATTCGACTTCTTCTTGTTCTATTTTGTAGGCACATTCTCTTTCAAATACATCCTTCAAGTATAATTCAACTTTATTTCCCTCAGTCATCTTCTGTCTTTCTTTTACAAATCGATTACCCATGTGTATCTGAGAATATTTTGATTGCTGATGTACAATTTGTTAGTCTATACCGTGTTTGCAACTTGTTTTATAATCACAATTACGAAAATTTGAATCAAGCTACTTTTAGATTGTTGAAAATAATTGCACTTTATTACTTATGTCACTTCTTGAAGGTCATACAATATAGTTTCAGGGGAGGTAATAACGTTGCTACGGTAAAATGTTTGGTTTTTTTTCTGCGACATTAAACTGTGACATATCGGGAAAAGATGCATTTTTCGACAGATTTTAGTTATTAGATTAAAATCGTGCACATTGGTCCCACTTTTAAAATACAATTTGTCTTGATTACGTATGAAAATTATTTGAACCCCTTTTTTTCATTTCGACAAAAATGTTTCATAGATATAAAAATTTGAAAAGAAGGAATTATTACCAAAGAATTGTTACACAAATTTAAAATACTTATGTAAAGAACATAATCAAAATGATTTTACAAAAAGCCGCTTGTGTTTTTCTTTTGAAACAAAAAGTTTAATAGGTATAAAATTAAAAGTAGAAATTGGGAATACGACAAAGAGACAACAATCCGACAAAAGAACAGACAACAATCCGACAAAAGAACAGACAACAGTCGATGGCCACCTATATGTCCAAGGAAAAGTAATGTAAAAAAAAAGAATTTTTAGTAAATGTCTGAAATGATAATCGCATTTATCTCTAAAAGTAGCACATATATATTTTTATAACATATCTTTAATGACTAGGTGAAAAATAGCTTGAAAACAAATTTTCGGCAAAAAATAACCTCAGGATCAAACCAGTATCGTAACATTATCGAATTTCTAACATTTGGAAAAGCTACGGCGATACATAGATCAGAAAGATAATAATGTAATAGCAGTATATTTCAGATGGCTTTAAAAGAAAATCCACATATACGTGTTGTGCTTGGGTGAAGATATGTCTCATAGGCACTCACACCACATCTTCTTATTTTTATTCATATTAAAACATATCTATTCAAGTTCAATAAACATGTATTCAAGTTCAATAAACATGTATTCAATTTCAATAAACATGTATTCAAGTTCTTGTTCAATTTCAAAGATCAAATGACGTATAAATAGTTAATCACCGTTCATTCATGTGGAGTTCTCAAACAGAACTGCATTTACATGCTATTAACTTCGTTAACTTCATATCAATGATAAATGTTGCTATATAAAAGCTATTGCTCGGTTCATATATTATGTTATTTCTATTTCTTTACCCTAAAACATGAATATTTGGTTAAAAAGATGATGTTGAATAAAGAGTAAAATGAAAAAGATTCTTTATTTTCATGCTTTTACTTAGCACACAAAAGTATAACAAAATATCGAACTCAAACGCAAATTCAAAGAGGTCCAAAAGTCCATTAAAACTGACCAAATCAAACGCTACTTTTGACCGAAACAAATGAAAAGCAACTGCCATATTCCATAGTTGAGGGGGAGGACAGGGGTAAGGGAGACAGGGAGAAAGGTGGTAGGAGAAAGGAGAAAGGAGAGGAAGGCTGGGAGAAAGGAGAAAAAGTTGGAGAAAGGAGAATTTGTTTTAATTTATCTCGAAAGGAGATGTTTTATTCTAATTGGAGAAAGGAGAAGGGGGTAGGATGATGGAGAAGAGGGTGGATAGGGTACCCCCTGTCCTCCCCCTCATAGTTGGTACAGGCATTTTCATTTTCTCATGATAAGATGGGTTAAACCAGGTTTTATAACTAGCAATACAAAGGACAAAGTAATCAATATATGCAATATAGATTCTCAATAAGTTACACAAGCAAGATAAAATTAAAAACTAATGTCACATTATTACATTATTTAGCTTTCTGTAAATCTATCCACCATGTTTACATACAGAAACGCCTGTACAAAGTCACGAATATGACAGTTGTTTTTCATCCGTTTGATGTGTTTGATATGTTTGATATTGCCATTTGATTTGGGACTTTCCTTTTTAAATTTTCATCGGAGATCAGTAATTTTGTGATTTTATTTTTTTCATTCGCTTGGTTTGTTTGGGATTTTTATTATGTCATTTGATAAGTGACTTTCTAATTCGAAAGTTATCAAAATGTCTTTTTATCTTGAATGAACGTAGGACAAGCAATTCCTGCATACCGGCCTTCCGTTTGACAGAGTAATGAATGTGTGTGTGTGTATTTACGTTTACAATTTCGCGTAAAGTTGTGTATGACAAAAGTTAAATTACTTCCTTAACAAGAAAATCAGCGTGGTTGCGCTACGCTTTCAATTAGCAAATGCTTACTGCTAGTTATAACTTAAAAGGCATGAAATGCTTCGATATAAACCTATTTTATGACATTTCCCCTTGTCTTGCTGATCCTGTCTTCATATTAGGTCCCGTATAACTGTTTTGATTGGTATTACTTGTATCGTTAAGATTCCAATACACTATTAATATAGATCGTTTTGGGTCGATTGACTTATTTCCCTTTATACAGGTATTTATTCGTCAGTCATTTGATTTTTACATACGTTTTATGACAGAATTGAACACTGTGATGTAATACATGTTCAACTGTATGATCTTGGTTATTTTTGCATTGTTATAAACTGCCATTGACGAAGCAGAACTTGCATTTTTTGTAAGACTAGAACGTGAAACAAACCATATATAAAGACATATAAATGAACACAGAAACTTATAAGTATATTTTTTTACTTCAAGTTGTCTTGATAAAAAAAAACTGTTCTTGTCTTTTTATTGTTTATTGTTAAGACGCATGCTATTATATGTACAGATATTTGTTGAAATATCTAAAATTAAGATATATAAATGCATGTAAGAAATGTCAGAACAGCCTTTTTCTTGAAGCAAAACTCTTTGATACATCATCTAGCTACATATTATATGACTGTTGTATAGTAAGGCAGCATACTGATATAATGCCATTAAGAGTCATATATTAACGACATTACGAATTTAAAGAACCAAAATTTAAATGTTTGGTGAGTATGACAACAGAGCAGGTGCTTTTGAAAAAAATCTATGCACTAGTAAAAATGTTAAAACAGGAGGTGTATTTCTGATTTTAAAACGTTTTGATGCCTTGTTTTGAAATTTAGACCCATTGACTATTTAGACCTCTTGACTATTTCATTCGTCAACTGTACTGCCAAAGTAAAAGTAGGAAAACCCGTTCACTAAAACCCATGGCCGCCTTCATAATCCCCTGTAAAGCTTTATTGAGTTTATTTTAAAACATTTTTCGCCAACTACCTTACCTCGAAACGGTAACGCTAACATAAACACTCCATTTACCTGCAGCAGGGACGAATTGTAAGGAAAACATATTTATCTTTCATAGTTGATATTAAGAAAATATTTTACCTGTAAAGGTAGTTATACATCTGAACCTGTCATTTGACGTTCAATGTAGAATAATTGTGGTTTTTTTTCTGTAAACCCAAACCATATATAGTCTTTCTTAACTTATCAAAACCTTTTTAGTGTACCTGTAGATCATGTCCTTTCAACTTTTATGATGAAATACGTTTAACGTGGGGGAAGGGAAAATGGACATTTTAATATTCATCTACAAAACATATTTGAAATATATTCAAAATGTAAAAGATTCCCTATTACCTTTGGGATATTTGCTTTCATTCAATCTTTCGAAGTTAAATATAATTTGTTTTATAGCAAGTTTGAAATGTATGTTTTAAGAACTTATAAATACCCTGAAGTTCAAAATTAAAAAAAATCCATCAAAAGAACTCGTACATCTACACTTGGGAAAAAAGGTAGAACAACTGTCAAACAAGGGAGAGGGAGAGAAAATTGGTTCAGCAACCAAAACATAAATAATAGGTTAATGCGACAATAGTTGTAATCCAGCAGTCAAAACTATGTACACATAAATCACAGACATATAACACAACTGACTGATAAATTACAATTTCAAACATAATGATAAATCTAACAAAGCCTCCGAAACAAACAAATTGATGTAGTTGATATAAAATTGACAAAGATACCGGAAAGAAGTTTTGTAGCTGATATTACATACCGTATATAATATATAAATTCCTGAGAAAGTACAAATTAAGTTAAATATAAATACAAGGGTCAACAAAATAGAAACACACTGTAAAAACCTCTTGCGTCCAAAACCCCACTCACATGAAAATAAGAAGGGTTTGTCTAGATAAGTTGAAATCCTGTTCGAAGTTTCACTTGCACCATCATGATAAAGATGTTTTGTATACATATTTCACATTTTCCGACCCTCCATTATATTCATATCGACCGTGTGTTTCTCATGAATGTTCATGGAAAAAAAATGGAAGGATGCACTTTCAACGATACAAATTTATACTTTATATTGGTTGGTTTTTCATTTTTCATTGAGCAAGCATATAATACAGTATGTGAACACGTTCTATGTAGTTTTGTTCAAGCCACAAAAGTTAGTTATGGGGGAGGGGGTTTAAACACATATACATCCAGAGTCTATAATATTCTCCTTTTAAGGATCTGGTGGTTTTGCAATGGCAGGGGAAGCTTTTTTTTTCCAATGAAAACTGTAACGCTTTATCAAAAGTCATTCAATGTCTTTCTTCAATAAATAATATGTGTCGCATTTGTCGTTGAATTTCGCTTGAGTTCTGTGAAATTCTAACGAATATGTTCCAGTTCCCAGGTATCTGTTGAAAATAAAGTCGTCTTTGCGATAACTTTAAAAGTGAAACGATTTGGGATTCTACGATTTCAAACCAACGGTTTATAAAGATCCTAACTGTTTTCTTGGTTATACCATGTTTACTACAAAACAGTGTTGCACAATCACAATAGCATTTCATGAGTTTTGATATTTCGATACAATGGCCGAACATGTTCGCCCACAAAAGACATTATCGTTACTGCGGAGACATTTAAAGTTCTTACTTATAAAATGAACAACATCACATATAATACAGTGTGTTGTGAAAATCATCGAATTGGAGTTGTAAATTCATTACTCATGTTACTATGGTTCATTGAAAATTGAAATTTGATAATAGTTTATGGTAATGGATGGACACACATTCTTCCTTTCTAGGAATTTATTTTTTCAGTAGTTACTTAATCTTCCATTTTTTTTCACAGTGTAAATGTTTGTGTCAACTAACCAACTGTACATAATTAAGGTCCGGCAGAATTCATGTTATGGTAATAAAACAAATATTTCGATTAATTATGTCTGATGCTTTGAAATTATGTCAGCATTTTTAATTTTTATCGAAGCATGTTACACTTCCTGTTAATTTCTAAAAATTCAAATCAGATTTAGAAAAAGAATATGTTTATTTTATTTCCATGAACTTGATTTATAAATACATGTCATGCGATCATACTTAAAATTACACGGGTGTAATAACTCTATATTTAGAATGTTTTGATTCCTTGTTATTTTCTTTATATTATACAAAACATGGAGCTTTACCAGGTAAGTATATTTTGGACATATAAACTAATAGTAATACATTAAAACTTTATTAACAAATAAGGTGATGCATGGTATTATTATCATTGAGACAACTATTCATCCGATACAAAAAGACAAAGACGTAAACAACTATGTCACTGTACAGCCTTTGAATAAGCAAATCCCGTACCGTATAGCGAGCTATATGTTTGATTTTTATAATTTACCCATTTCGTTGTAAATTGAGGCAACTTGTTAAAGTCATATATGAAACGAGTGAGTGGTGAAAAATAATGTTTATCCAATTCTTGAACCAATGCATGTATATATCATAAACTTAGTCCTCTGTGCACGATTTTATAATTTTTTACGCAAATATATCGTATAATTTTTTTTTTCTCTCTGTTTGTTATAATTTAACAAATATGGCTACTCATTAAATGCCGTGTTTTGAAGCCGAAGTTTACCGATTGTCACCTATAGTAAATAATCAACAAAAAGCATGGGTATTTAGCACGTGTTTAACATATACAATCAGGTAATTGTTTATTTTAATAACAAATTCATGCGTATTGCTATCACCGGATTTTTACGAGGAGGGTCACGCTTAGGTCACTAAGTATACGGAAAATATGTCGGCGAATTGCTTCCTGGCAGCAAGCAATTAAAAATAAGTAAACTTCTTCTAAATGTGGACAAATTAAAGAATTTTCCTCAGAAAAAAGTGTATGTACATAAGTTGTATAATGAAAACTATCCATTTAGTTTTAAAAAACATATGCATTTTTTTTTTTAATTTGAGGTTTCATATGACTTTAAATATTTAGGTTATTGTACTAAGCTTGAAACGTATTAAATTAGGTTTTATACAAATTGACAACTGAGGGATTCTGTTATATTAAAATAAATCGAATCGTATTTCAATTGTCTTTCAGTGCATAAATAATAATTTTATATTTAAAACCTAGTCAGAACAATTATATGCATTACTAAGTTTGAATATAAGAATTATGGATATGCCTCTATTAAAAGAAATTATGTTTGGGTTTAAATAAACACAGATCCTCAATTGACTATTTTTGATGTTGTACGTTCAATTTCGCGTCTTCTGCAATAAAAACTCTTTATAAAGATGTACGTTATGTTAGATCATTGGAAAGGGAGAGTCTATAAAAATGGACAAAATCAAATCCTATCAATCAACGGAAGAAGTGAAAGACAACTGCGATATTCCTGACTAAATACTGGCATTTTAAGAAGAAAATGTTTGGTTTAAACTGGTTTGAAAGCTAGCTCAAACCCACACTTGTATGACTGTTATTTTAGTCCCTCTATATTGAAACAATTTGGAAAGCAACACAAACAGACATAGTAAAAACGCGTCTTAATTGCATTTAAATAATAAATTCAAAAATACTTACCGTACCTCCATATAATATTATCTTGATGATATTTATTCATTAACTAATCAAGAATTTTCTAAATATACTGCCGAAATTTACCCAAAGGAACTTACTTTAAATAAACAAAATTTCCTTTCCTAGATTTAGATATTTCAGTTTTACACAGATACTCCAAACTAGAATTTATGACAAAGGGTACGAATTTTCGTTCCCTAATGTTAATTTTCCCTTTGTGGATGGTGATGTTCCCATCTAACGGTGTTTATATTTCACGACTAGTTCGCTATGACCGTATCTAATGTGAGGTTTTTGATTTTAACGAATATAATCTATGTATTACTGGTAAATTATTAAGCAAGGGATTTCGTTTCCACAAATTACTTAAAACCTTTACTAAATTCTTCCATAAAGATTTGGTTTTTAAGTAGGGTTGTACCTGTAGAAAACTTATTTCAAACAGGATATCACATCTTCATATTTTACGGAAACGTTGTTTTCCGCGCCCGGGAATGTTGAAACGATCCTGAGAAAACCTATCGATTAGTTTAAAAGGTTAACAATTCAACACTTTAATTAAAACATTGAATATTGTTTTTATTGGTACTAATATTGATTTTGTTATCAGTAAATAAAAAAATACTTTTAAACATTCATGGATCTACATTCTGTCGATACCTGTATCTTGGCATTGCACACGGTCATTTTTCCCCTGGGTGTTTATGACATCTTTACACTAGATCCATTGGATGTTGGATGTGTACTGATTGATAATTTAGTCTCAGATACATGATTTTTTTTATTAATTGTTAGTGGCTTTGAACTAGCTCTCAGTAACTGCCAGTACTCTCAGATATGTACTTAGCATCTTTTTGTTGTTGGGATATACAAGTACTCGGCCACGTCTAATCTGTCTGTGTTTTATTTCTGTTTGTACCCATCAGATGAGTTAAGCTTTTTTCAACTAATTTTTATAGTGTGTTCGTATGTTGTAATGTAACATCGCTGTCCGAGATTATGGGGAGGGTTGGGATACCGCTAATTTGTTTAACCCGGCACAGTCTGAGCATTTTCGAGGCAAACCGATTGATAGGAGTTCTTTACAAGGACTAAGTTCCCATTATACTCTTCTTTTTATGCAGTCTTTTTTCATAAGAATCCGTACACAAGTATATCCTGGTTTGTTATTCTACATGAATCTTGAGTCTACAAACATGACTATCTAGACTTCTTAATTAACTCTTGCTTTCAGTGTTTTCACGGCTGCTGTGTTCGTTTATTCCACAAATGCAACTGTGATTTTTACGCAATGTTGCTTTTTTCCATTTATTTATTTTTCTAGATTAGGTAGGTATGTTTGTTCGTTTAAACTGACGATACATTTTTTAATAAAATTAAGAATGGAAATGGGGAATGTGTCAAAGAGACAACAACCCGACCATAGAACAGACAACAGCAGAAGGTCACCAACATATTTCCAATGCAGCGAGAAATTCCCGCACCCGGAGGTGTCCTTCAGCTGGCCCCTTAACAAATATATATACTAGTTCAGTGATAATGAACGCCATACTAAACTCCAAAGTCTTTCTTTCACGTTTATTACATACCACATACGATTGTTTCATTTGCTAAAAATTAAGTCTTCCGTCTGAATGCTCGATCAACCGCTAGTTGTATATATTAAGGTAGTTCAGGGGTATACCCCCATCTTGAATTGTGCAGTCACATTAAATAATCGGTCTAGTATTATGCCCAAATTTTCAAATTTAGAGACTTTTGCAATTTATTGGTTACACTGTTTATTTATATAAAGAAAACTTTGTTATTACCATACACCAAATATTTGTGCCTCTAGAATTTATTTTTTCAAGCCATTCAAGGGGAGGTAACTCTTTTATAACAAAATTTATACTAGACTTATAGGTAAATTTCCATTTTTTCCTTGTAGCAATAAAACAAGTTCGGTGAGACCATGTTTTCTTTTTATTTTCTTATCTTCTCATATTTTATTTTAAATTTCTGTCTCACAAATTCCTTCTTATGCACAAATGTGTGTTTTTCATGAACAATCTAAAGTTTTGCCAATTTAGACTAAACCTTGAAAAGTTATTACGGTTACCCATACTTTTTATCATTGTTTTAAAAATCGCATTGTAAAATCTTCGTTTTGGCAAAGTATAAAAAAAAAATCTGTATTTTTTTTTCTATACTTCTGAACTACCTTAATTACGAACATTTTTTATTTTTGTACATTTCAGAAAATCCAATCAAGTTTATCAAGATTTAAGAGGCAGAATTTGACAATTTTACTGGATTTTAGTTTAAACATTTTTGGCTTAGCATTTTTAGACATCTTCTCCAGATTCAGTTATCAGTATTTGGGATGGCTGTCATATGTTCTGCGGCCACTAGGTAAGAATTATAACTCCATACGTTTTTTATACTATCATACAAAACATGATTATATCGTATATTTGTGTAAAAATTTTGTAATTAATGCTTGGGATCAAAATATTAAAAATTATTTGGTCTGCCTCTTTTTATTTGGCTCTTGTCTGTCTTTGGTGAAAATAGATGTGGTACATTTTTTCCTGCTCTTAAGTTTGTGCTGCAGGAGCTATGGTATAGTGCGCCAACTGTGTGTAGATCCCATGCAAACTCTATTCTTCCTTTGACTTGTGTTGCCCATTCATCTTTTCTTTCAATGCAAGTCTGCTCTACTGTTGTCTGAAATTCTGTTGTTTGAACGGCATGCACGTCAAATAAATTTGTTTTTGCTGTTATTTGAAAGGTAGAATTACCACAAAATAAGCAGTCTTCTTTAAAGTTGAACTGTTTCTCTGACCGAAGTGTAGATGGTGTAGCTAGCGGTGCTGGTGATGTTGATTTTCTTTTTAATCCTTTGATGACAATTGGATTTACGTAAGAACGTCGGCAGTGTAAATGCACAAGCTGACCTAACTGGTAACAATAGTGTCTTCTTTTTCTCTACTTGCATTATTAATTACAATACTGCCCTTTTCTTGCAGTTCAACAGTCTCGCTTCCATTTTGTATGTCATCATTACATATAATGCAAGTATCCATGTTGTCTTAATTTCACCAACCTACAAAATATAATGAAACACATAAATAAACGTTTTATGATTATTACAAATTATGCAGATTCTTGTACCCGAGCACCAATACTAATATACAATCGAAATTGTTGTGTATTTTTTAGAAATTAAATTGAAATACTGAATAGTTAGTTCCATCTAACTGACAGTAATTTGCTAATGATAAAATAAGTTTTATTAGAAATTCCATCTCAGTCATTGTCGCTACGAATTAATGATATTAGCCATTTCTATTTTTAAATATATTTATCTCACTGAAATATCACTATTTTGCTATTGATCAATTCCTCTTTTATAAAACTGTTGCAAAGTTATTTCATTTTGGAAAGTTTCATGAATGTGACCTACCGAATTAGACTATTTACCGGATTAAAATTTTGTAATCACATAAGCAACACGACGGGTGCCACATGTGGAGCAGGATCTGCTTACCCTTCCGGAGCACCTGAGATCACCTCTAGTTTTTGGTGGGGTTCGTGTTGTTTATTCTTTAGTTTTCTATGTTGTGTCATGTTTACTATTGTTTTTCTGTTTGTCTTTTTCATTTTTAGCCATGGCGTTGTCAGTTTGTTTTAGATTTATGAATTGACTGTCCCTTTGGTATCTTTTGTCCCTCTTTTTGTATCGTTTTTCCTGTTTATTTTCCTGAGTTTATTGCAATATCGTAATATGTCAAATAATGACATGTTTTTTGTTAATCCGGCGCTTCGTACTTTTTTTCCCGAATATGGGACGTAAGAGTAAAACAGTTTTATCGTATTTTAATGAGTTCTTTGTAATGTATAATGTTTTTGTGTTTTTATTTCTAGCTTTATATACTTAAAGCATAGCAGTTCATTTTATTTACGGCTATATTTATGAAAACAAAGTATCAAATATCAAAGGGAGAGTAGTATGTCTTTGTTTTGATTGAAGTTACGCATATATTTGGAATAATTGAGTGTGTATTGGTTTAAGATTTACTACAATTATAATATCTAAGTTATTATTCGATATACATACCATTCTCTGTTTGAATTGAGAGTTTCAACCTTGTTTTCCTCGTGTACCGTTTACATGACGTTACGGTGGACGGTCTTGACAAAAATAATCGACGTTATTTTGAACATTTAATTTCCGATTTTTAAATATGTTCCGCAAAATATGTTTTTGTTTATTTTTATTATGTTCTTTTTCAAATATATCACAATGATTTACAACAACAAAATCTTGTGTTGCAATTAGTTTGAGGTTAATTTTTACATTGACTAGACTAAATCCATTGCAGAACAATAACATATTTACGGAACTCTGAAAATATTACAAAAAAAGGCATTACAATGGAAATGGCAGACTTGTTTAAAGAAAAAGTGCTACAACCTTAATAAAAACTTACTAAAAAGTATTTTGGCATGTAAAGAAGTGGTTTTGTTTGTCTCTTGTGGAGAGTTGTCTCATTTGGCAACCATACCTTCTATTTTATATGGCTAAAAATAGAACATGGGGATAAAATGCAGCAGTGTTTGGCTTATATCGCTGAATATAAAGCATTGAGAGCAATCTTACAAGATGGTCGAAATTTTCATCAGGTCAAGATCTTTCTGCCCTGCAAGTTTTAGACACATCGGACAGCCTGTTGTTTGGTCCCTGCCCCTGAATTAGTAATTTCAAGGAATTTTGCTGGTGATTGTCTTGAATATTATATTAGATAGAGAAAAACTTTAAGCAACAAAATTGTTCAGGAGAGTAAGGATCAGTAAGATCTACAAAAAAGTCAGCATGATCAAATTGTCAATTAGCCCCATATAGAGTTATTATCCTCTAATGCAATTTTTGTCAAACATTTTTCGTAAATTTTTACAAGAATCTTTTTCTCTAAAACTGCAGTGTCAATTTAAACCAAACTTGGGCTAAATCGTCCTTAGAGTATTTAGTTAAAAAAAATGTATCTGATGACCCCGCTAAACAACCAAGATGTCCATCATGGCTAGAAATAGAACATGAGTGTCAGATGCAGTTTTTGGCATATATCTCTGAACCGAAAGAAAAAAGAGCAAATCTGAGCAGGAGTAAAATTGTTTATCAGGTCAAGATTTATCTGTACTGAAATTTCAATTGCAGCAAACAACCCTTTGTTTGGTTGCTGCCCCTAAATTTGAACAATTAAGGAAGTTTTGCAGTTTTTGGTGATTATCCTGAATATTTTACTAGAAAGAGATAAACTTTAAACAAGTAAAATTGTGCAAAAGTAAGCTCTACAAATAAGTCGACATATTCAAAATTGTCAATTGATCCCTTCCGGAGTTATTGCCTTTTAAAGTAATTCTTTTCACAATTTTTCGTAAATTTTGTTAATTTTTACAAACACATTTTCCTCTGTAACTTCTAGGCCAAGTCAGTTCATTATAGATAGAGATCATTGTAAACAGCAAGAAAGTAAGATATACAAACACGTCAACATCACTAAAACAAAATTTTGAAATGAATTCTATTCTTGTCTATAATGTGTGTCCTTGTTTAAATGCACACAGACCAATGAGAGCGACACAGGCTCTTAAGAGCCTTTAATTTTTTATTCTTGCCTGTCAATTTCTTATATGCTTTTTCTATACAGTGTCCTGATGACGTTTTCTTTGATGACATAGTTGTTTATTTTTATTATGATCAAGATTATTACACAATGTTGACTGTTTCATCCTATTTGACATGTTCACCTATTACTAGTATATCTATTTGCTTTGCTCACACTTTGTGGTCTATATAATGGAATTATATGCGACTATAATACAAGTGAGAGGTTTAGCTAGTTATAAAACCAGGCTAAAATCGTTTTTTTTTCTACTAAAAGAAGTGCATGTACCAAGGCAAGAGTAAGTTTCGTTTGATTTGCTTCAGATTTTGATTTTGTCATTTGATAAGTGTAATTCCATTTCCACTTTTTGATTGGAGTTTAAGTAATTTTTATTATTTTACTTTTGAATATGTATTTACAATCTAATAGAAACAACACCAAATTTACATAAACCGTAGATTAGGTAGTTTTACGGTAACTTATAAGCACGCACACAGTTTATTATGCTGGTTGGATCATAGCTAGTAATTTGGAATTGGTGCGTAGGTTTCCAAAGCATTTGGCATTAATAAGCAATCAATATATAATTTCTTGTAAGCACACTTTATACAAGGGTATGCAGTAGAGAGAAGTAAGAACCAGTTGTTCCTCTTTGATTGAAATTTAAAAGGAACACAGTACAGACTATAACTGTTCACAACTATATTTGTCAAATAATGTTATTGCTGTAACCATCTAAATTGATATTACATGAATTTCTTGAACTGCTTGATTATATAAGGTGACGTACAAATAAGTAAAATTATTTGTTTTTTTTTTATCGACAGGATACAAAAACATATGCATTATCGAGTTGTAACATGTGTCTAGTAGCATGAAGTTCAAATGAAATGTATGAACTTTTAGCTTAGATATATTATGTGGAATATACCGGTATATTAAACTTCATTAAAATCTGATTATTTTATTATATAGGTCATTGTTGCTTGGGATTGTTGTTTCACATGCCATACATTAATAAACAAAACATATTCAAAGTCATGCTGACAACGACACAGATTGTATGTGCTTGGATACTTGAAGAAAGTGATATATTTGGAAGATTCGGTATTTCCTACCTGTTATTACAGACGTGTCTTGGTTTGTTAGTATGTTATATCTGTAGCATTAATACACCATGTCGATTTGGGGTTTATCTGTTTTGCTTTCTCCTGGCTGGAACGATTCTGCAGGATGAATTAAGCTGGTTATATATCATTGTTGTTATTTTGATTTCAGTTGTCATGTTTATACAGCTACTTACACATTTTTCACAGAACCATAGTGTAATTTTCGACAATTTCAAAAAGTTTTCAGATACACTGGCTAAAGGGAGAGCAAAGATCGTATCGGAATTCACCTATCCTTTATATTATGTTTTGATGTTTATTGTGACATTAGTATACAATTACTGCATTGATGGCTTATCTGAAATTGGTGTTAATGGTAAAAAAACCTTACTTTTGTCAACACTTGGTATGTGCTGCTGTACAATTTTATCAGCATATGCTTTGGCTTCTATAATAGATTCAATCTCAAAAAGATTACTTAAGTTTTGCTACTTCACCGTAACAGGAACGTTTGAAATTGAAGGTGAAATTATTTTGCAACCTTCATATATATTTAGCGTCGTTTTATTTTGTTATAACATAATAATATCGGACATGGGACATTATGAGCGTGGACAACTAGTGGTCAGCAGGTTATTATTGATTTTGGCATTGTTTGTTAGTAACTGTTTACTTATGATAGAAACAATAACATCAAGAGTAGAAACTATACAAGGAAATATATTAACCTGCATAAGAGTTATCTGTATTAATCTGATGTTTGTTTTAGGTCCTGCAATAATAGTGTATTATATGTATTGTCACTATACGATGGATAATTTGGGAATCTTTTTAACAATGTCAGATTATCTTACAAATCTAATGTTCGCTGTGTACATTCTATTTCTTTTTATTCTATTCAAATACGATGCAATTTGCCAAAATTTCTGGGACGGATTTGATGACCTTGTATTTACTATTCGAATTGGTATGGGGATTTTTATAATAATGATTCAGATATGCACGGTGGTGTTCTCTGTATGGACATTATTCTTTGGTTTTTATAGTTGGTTAGAGTTGTTACGTTTAGTAGTAGTTTCGTATGTCAATATATACATCCATGGAGTCCGATTACAACGTGTCATCAGCCATAAAAAGAAGATCACACAGTTCATAAATAATATGGTGGACGCGACAACAGATCGACTTGCTGGACATCAAGATGTCTGTTCGATTTGTTTCCAGGGAATGGAAGAAGCAAAGGTTACACCATGTGACCATTTATTCCATGAATTGTGTATTCGGAAATGGCTAAATGTCAGACTTACTTGTCCATTGTGTCAAATGCAAATTATCTTATAAAATGTTCGAATTCATAATGTTTATGTAATTGTCTTGAATACACCCGTGTAGTCACTTAAACGCATCATTTAACAATATATAAATTCTTTTCGGCAAATATACATTTTAATAATCAATTATTGTCAATATTATTTGTTTTACTTGATATTATTTTTTTTTTTTAGGTTTTAGATGCAATATTTCATACGTTTCACATAATTATTCTGTGTCATTATATCTTGTGTGTTGTTTACTATGTATAGAAATATCCAACTGAATAAAATAATAGTTTGATAATCATGATGTATGCATCAGACGTTAAATAGTTGAACGGTTATTTTTATGAAAAACTTAAGAAATTGTATTAAGTTGAATTTTTGTATTTTATTTTTTTTTCTCCTTCACAACAATTCCTATTGAGTTCTATGAATTTGGTACACGTCAAAGTTAAGATACGTAATATTGTAGACTTCACATAATATGATACTTCATGAAAAAAAAATTAACTGATCACTGTTTACATATTTGTTTGTTTTATAGTTATTGAGATTATAATACAATGTTGACTGAT
Organism: Mytilus edulis; assembly: GCF_963676685.1. Classification (NCBI taxonomy): domain Eukaryota; kingdom Metazoa; phylum Mollusca; class Bivalvia; order Mytilida; family Mytilidae; genus Mytilus; species Mytilus edulis. Next base: position 19,999,669 of record NC_092348.1, on the reverse strand, counting down.
GTGTCCCCTTTGATGACATTGTTTCCAATTATGTCTGTTTGTATTGTTCACACATTGATGTCAATAAAATGGAATTTATTAATGCGACTGTCATTAAGTGAGAGTTTTAGCTAGCTATAAAGTTCAATATATAGTTTCTACATAAGGCTTGTACAAAGTCAGAAATATGACAATTAGTTTCCTTTCGTTTGGTGTCTTTGAGCTTTTTGATTTTGACATTGGATAAGGGACATCCCTTTTTGGCTGAAAACAATTTTCATATTCCTGACTTTGAACCAGCATATCCTGACGTAAAAAATGGTGAATTAAACCTCGTGTTCTAGCTAGTTTAACTTATCACGCGCCGCATATAAGTTCAAGGTAAATTAATGTTGTATTTGATCCTAATTTGGAATGTTTCTTACATATATTTCTCATTATATTCCCATTAGACCTATTTTGACAGGAAATGGCTCAGGAATGAGATGTTTATGCTTCAAACAAATTAAATGATGCACTATTTTCGAAACCCTCATTTTATATTGGTTGGTATTTCATGGCTTAATTATGTTGGGCAGTCTGCAAACCCGGTTCATAATATTCTGTCCTGGCCACAAAAGTAAAATCCTCCTACAGATTCCATGATCGCTCCTACCAGCCATATCAGTGCATCCATGCTAGCCATATTTAGACAAAGACAACTTTATACACATCGCTAACCTACAATTTAAATTTTATTCCTATTCACAAGGGGAAAAAAGCGTCTGTGTCTCAAATGGCCCTGTAAAGATACATTGACAGACTGCATATTCGCTATATATGGAATTAATTTCATATTTGTTCATGACTTTGAAAGTTAATTTATCTATCCAATCCTGTTAATATTTTTTTACCGCTAATATTCAAAACCTTTAATACATGTATGCTAATTAAAACAATCACAATATAGATTCACGCGGTATTTTTTATGCTGTTCACATGGCATGGTGCAAAAACACTATCGTGTTTCGATGGTTTCCGTCGCTTTGCATTAATTCAACTAGTATTCTATTTTGTAGTATAAATTTCAAGTGCATTGAGCATTATTTTATTCACTTTTTAAACATCAGTAAATTACTGCCTAAATTTATAGTTAAATAAAATTGAGAATGGAAATGGGGAATGTGTCAAAGAGACAACAACCCGACCAAATAAAAAACAACAGCAGAGGGTCACCAACAGGTCTTAAATGTAGCGAGAAATTGCCGCACCCGGAGGCGTCCTTCAGCTGGCCCCTAAACAAATATATACTAGTCCAGTGATAATGAACGCCATACTAATTTCCAAATTGTACACAAGAAACTAAAATTAAAATAATACAAGACTAACAAAGGCCAGAGGCTCCTGACTTGGGACAGGCGCAAAAATGCGGCGGGGTTAAACATGTTTGTGAGATTTATTGGAAATGCTATCTATCAATTAGAATACTAGTAAAATCATAACATTTTACCTTTTTGGGGGATTTTCAAGATATCCTACTAACAAGTTACAGTATCATAACAAGATTAAAAAAAAGACCTTGTTAAATCAAATATTGAAATATCAATGTACTAATGAATAATCTGTATCTATATACCCTAAACATAGTCCTAAAATTATCTCTAAAAATATTCCGAAAACAATACTCGGTTGTTCTGTACTATTTTATGATGAATGCTGGTAAACTTCATTGAAAACTGACATTAAGTTTGCGATCTTACGTTACTCATACCCGAAAATTCTTAGGTCGGTATGACGTACTTCAGGGTAAAGGGGAAAAAGTAATTGTGGTCCACCTTAAAAATGTATTTGTTGGAGATATTATCTAAATACTTATTGACGATCAGGTCTTCCAGGTTTTTGCAGACAACTCTCCTTTGAGTGTGTGGTTGTTGGTGATGTTGATGCATTTACTAGATGTATCTTTAATATGTATAATTTCACACCAAATGTCAAACTAAACAAAGAAACTATATAATGCAATTCTAGTTAATAATATGGAATACGAATTTAAGAAGTCATTCGGTAAATAGAGGACCTTAAAGGCATGCATCTGATATGCGGTATACTTTCATCAATGTCATTGGCAAGTGTTATGCTTATCAGATCTCCACACAATCGTTTCGTGAGAACTTTAAAAAGTGGCGGATAGCGAGTCGAAGACAATCTGACAACGCCATGACAAAAAAATACAAAAGAGGAATTACAACATAGAAAACGAGAGTTTGGGCAACTCAAACTCAACAAAAAAACCGGGGGTGATATCATGTTCTCTTTTGGGGTTCACAGACGCTGCTCTATGTGATACCTAAACTATAACTCCTTTAACATACGACAATAAAGGTTACTACTATTGCTTTTATTTATCAAATAATCATGATTCACACTAATAACGGTTTGGTCTGTCTAATAATAAGACATAACCAAACTTATTAACAATAAGTCGTATACATTTTTCCAGTCCTGGAGCGTCACCACATATGAAGTTTTGAAATAGAAACATGTTTTGTGTGGCAAATCTGAATGATAGAAGATAGATATAAGAAGATTTGGTATGAGTGCCAATGAGACAACTCTCCATCCAAGTCACAATTTATAAAGAAAGCCATTATTGGTCAAAGTGTGGTCTTCAACAAAAGACTGATACTGGTATAAACAACTCAGACATTCAAGTTACAGTATTACTACTAGATAAAAATATATGCTGACTTTAAAAAGGGGAGGATTCATACCAAGTCTTCTTATATTTATTGAAAAATTAAGAGTGAACAACTTAAAGGATGAGAAATCTTACTGTTGCTTAAAGATGAAGAACATCAAACAAGATGTACGTTTGTTTGGATTATACAATGTGTGTTGTATGAGTTGATACACCATATCCATGTAGATGAATTCATTCTCGTCTTGACGGAGCCGCCTTTCGTCGGTTAGAGACTTCTCTTCCATAGAATAACAATACCATGAATGCATTGTGGCACCGTTAAAGTCCACAATTCCTCTAAAGTCCACAACACCGCTAAAGTCCACAACAAATTTCCGCTAAAGTCCACAACGCCGCTAAAGTCCACAAACTTTCCGCTAAAGTCCACAAAATTACCTCCGCTAAAGTCCACAAGAAAACGCCGTTAAAGTCCACAATAACAAGTTCCGCTAAAGTCCACAAAAAGCACCGTTAAAGTCCACACAAATTTTGTTATTGTTAAAAACATATTATTCGTTATTTTTATCCCGTTAGTACAAAACAAAGCATTGGCCTTTCTTCTCGGTAGTATTTTTTTTTATCAGTTTGATACATGAAAAAAGTACAGTATCGGTATATGATTTTGTTCTATCAATTTTGATCTTGATGGCCAATTTGGACATCATTTTTAAAAAGTTTGTAAATTCGTTATTTATTATTACTGCATTCAACAAGTAATTTTTTTTCTCTTATTCTTTGCATATAATCACTTTTTGACATAATTAATGTACAAAGCAAATGTGCCTCCTAATCTATAACATTTGAACGGCGTGCAACAATCTTGATTATATCATTAAACAAAAAAAATACTAAGTTTATGAATTCCCAAAGGTCTCCTGTCGCAAAACTTTTAACCAACGTTTAACGTTATTAATTTCTGTTATGATTTTCAGAAGCCAGTATGATAAATTCCAAATAAAAAGAAAATATTCTATGCTTTAAGTTATATTTTTATCGATTATATCAGATATCGATGCGTTGAATGGGTTTCTACCAAAATGTCACAACAAAACCTGATTTGATCGATATAGGAAGATGTGGTATGAGTCACAGTGCCAATAAGACAATTCTCTATCCAAGTTAAAATTTATAAAAGACCATTATAGGTCAAGGTACGGCCTTCAACACGGAACCTTGGCTCTCACTTCCGGAGCACCTGAGATCACCTCTAGTTTTTGGTGGGGTTCGTGTTGTTTATTCTTTAGTTTTCTATGTTGTGTCATGTTTACTATTGTTTTTCTGTTTGTCTTTTTCATTTTTAGCCATGGCGTTGTCAGTTTGTTTTGGATTTATGAATTGACTGTCCCTTTGGTATCTTTTGTCCCTCTTTTTGTATCGTTTTTCCTGTTTATTTTCCTGAGTTTATTGCAATATCGTAATATGTCAAATAATGACATGTTTTTTGTTAATCCGGCGCTTCGTACTTTTTTTCCCGAATAGGGGACGTAAGAGTAAAACAGTTTTATCGTATTTTAATGAGTTCTTTGTAATGTATAATGTTTTTGTGTTTTTATTTCTAGCTTTATATACTTAAAAAAAAACAGCAGTTCATTTTATTTACGGCTATATTTATGAAAACAAAGTATCAAATATCAAAGGGAGAGTAGTATGTCTTTGTTTTGATTGAAGTTACGCATATATTTGGAATAATCGAGTGTGTATTGGTTTAAGATTTACTACAATTATAATATCTAAGTTATTATTCGATATACATACCATTCTCTGTTTGAATTGAGAGTGTCAACGTTGTTTTCCTCGTGTACCGTTTACATGACGTTATGGTGGACGGTCTTGACAAAAATAATCGACGTTATTTTTGAACATTTAATATCCGATTTTTAAGTATGTTCCGCAAAATATGTTTTTGTTTATTTTTATTATGTTCTTTTTCAAATACATCACAATGATTTACAACAACAAAATCTTGTGTTGCAATTAGTTTGAGGTTAATTTTTACATTGACTAGACTAAATCCATTGCAGAACAATAACATATTTACGGAACTCTGAAAATATTACAAAAAAAGGCATTACAATGGAAATTGCAGACTTGTTTAAAGAAAAAGTGCTACAACCTTAATAAAAACTTACTAAAAAGTATTTTGCCATGTAAAGAAGTGATTTTGTTTGTCTCTTGTGGAGAGTTGTCTCATTGGCAACCATACCTTCTATTTTATATGGCTAAAAATAGAACATGGGGATAAAATGCAGCAGTGTTTGGCTTATATCGCTGAATATAAAGCATTGAGAGCAATCTTACAAGATGGTTGAAATTTTCATCAGGTCAAGATCTTTCTGCCCTGCAAGTTTTAGACACATCGGACAGCCTGTTGTTTGGTCCCTGCCCCTGAATTAGTAATTTCAAGGAATTTTGCTGGTCACGTGATTGTCTTGAATATTATATTAGATAGAGAAAAACTGTAAGCAACAAAATTGTTCAGGAGAGTAAGGATCAGTAAGATCTACAAAAAAGTCAGCATGATCAAATTGTCAATTAGCCCCATATAGAGTTATTATCATCTAATGCAATTTTTGTCAAACATTTTTTCGTAAATTTTTACAAGAATTTTTTTCTCTAAAACTGCAGTATCAATTTAAACCAAACTTGGGCTAAATCGTCCTTAGAGTATTTAGTTAAAAAAAAATGTATCTGATGACCCCGCTCAACAACCAAGATGTCCATCATGGCTAGAAATAGAACATGAGTGTCAGATGCAGTTTTTGGCATATATCTCTGAACCGAAAGAAAAAAGAAATAATCTGAGCAGGAGTAAAATTGTTTATCAGGTCAAGATTTATCTGTACTGAAATTTCAATTGCAGCAAACAACCCCTTGTTTGGTTGCTGCCCCTAAATTTGAACAATTAAGGAAGTTTTGCAGTTTTTGGTGATTATCCTGAATATTTTACTAGAAAGAGATAAACTTTAAACAAGAAAAATTGTGCAAAAGTAAGCTCTACAAATAAGTCGACATATTCAAAATTGTCAATTGATCCCTTCCGGAGTTATTGCCTTTTAAAGTAATTTTTTTCACAATTTTTCGTAAATTTTGTTAATTTTTACAAACACATTTTCCTCTGTAACTTCTAGGCCAAGTCAGTTCATTATAGATAGAGATCATTGTAAACAGCAAGAAAGTAAGATAAACAAACACGTCAACATCACTAAAACAGAATTTTGAAATGAATTATATTCTTGTCTATAATGTGTGTCCTTGTTTAAATGCACACAGATCAATGAGAGCGACACAGGCTCTTAAGAGCCTTTATTTTTTTATTCTTGCCTGTCAATTTCTTATATGCTTTTTCTATACAGTGTCCTGATGACGTTTTCTTTGATGACATATTTTTTTTTTTTTATTATGATTAAGATTATTACACAATGTTGACTGTTTCATCCTATTTGACATGTTCACCTATTACTAGTATATCTATTTGCTTTGCTCACACTTTGTGGTCTATATAATGGAATTATATGCGACTATAATACAAGTGAGAGGTTTAGCTAGTTATAAAACCAGGCTAAAATCGTTTTTTCTACTTAAAGAAGTGCATGTACCAAGGCAATAGTAAGTTTCGTTTGATTTGCTTCAGATTTTGATTTTGTCATTTGATAAGTGTAATTCCATTTCCATTTTTTGATTGGAGTTTAAGTAATTTTTATTATTTTACTTTTGAATATGTATTTACAATCTAATAGAATCAACACCAAATTTACATAAACCGTAGATTATGTAGTTTTACGGTAACTCATAAGCACGCACACAGTTTATTATGCTGGTTGGATCATAGCTAGTAATTTGGAATTGATGCGTAGGTTTCCAAAGCATTTGGCATTAATAAGCAATCAATATATAATTTCTTGTAAGCACACTTTATACAAGGGTATGCAGTAGAGAGAAGGAAGAACCAGTTGTTCCTCTTTGATTGAAATTTAAAAGGAACACAGTACAGACTATAACTGTTCACAACTATATTTGTCAAATAATGTTGTTGCTGTAACCATCTAAATTGATATTACATGAATTTCTTGAACTGCTTGTTTATATAAGGTGACGTACAAATAAGTAAAATTATTTTTTTTTTTTTTATCGACAGGATACAAAAACATATGCATTATCGAGTTGTAACATGTGTCTAGTAGCATGAAGTTCAAATGAAATGTATGAACTTTTAGCTTAGATATATTATGTGGAATATACCGGTTTATTAAACTTCATTAAAATCTGATTATTTTATTATATAGGTCATTGTTGCCTGGGATTGTTGTTTCACATGCCATGCATTAATAAACAAAACATATTCAAAGTCATGCTGACAACGACACAGATTGTATGTGCTTGGATACTTGGAGAAAGTGATATATTTGGAAGATTCGGTATTTCCTACCTGTTATTACAGACGTGTCTTGGTTTGTTAGTATGTTATATCTGTAGCATTAATACACCATGTCGATTTGGGGTTTATCTGTTTTGCTTTCTCCTGGCTGGAACGATTCTGCAGGATGAATTAAGCTGGTTATATATCATTGTTGTTATTTTGATTTCAGTTGTCATGTTTATACAGCTACTTACACATTTTTCACAGAACCATAGTGTAATTTTCGACAATTTCAAAAAGTTTTCAGATACACTGGCTAAAGGGAGAGCAAAGATCGTATCGGAATTCACCTATCCTTTATATTATGTTTTGATGTTTATTGTGACATTAGTATACAATTACTGCATTGATGGCTTATCTGAAATTGGTGTTAATGGTAAAAAAAACCTTACTTTTGTCAACACTTGGTATGTGCTGCTGTACAATTTTATCAGCATATGCTTTGGCTTCTATAATAGATTCAATCTCAAAAAGATTACTTAAGTTTCGCTACTTCACCGTAACAGGAACGTTTGAAATTGAAGGTGAAATTATTTTGCAACCTTCATATATATTCAGCGTCGTTTTATTTTGTTATAACATAATAATATCGGACATGGGACATTATGAGCGTGGACAACTAGTGGTCAGCAGGTTATTATTGATTTTGGCATTGTTTGTAAGTAACTGTTTACTTATGATAGAAACAATAACATCAAGAGTAGAAACTATACAAGGAAATATATTAACCTGCATAAGAGTTATCTGTATTAATCTGATGTTTGTTTTAGGTCCTGCAATAATAATGTATTATATGTATTGTCACTATACGATGGATAATTTGGGAATATTTTTAACAATGTCAGATTATCTTACAAATCTAATATTCGCTGTTTACATTCTATTTCTTTTTATTCTATTCAAATACGATGCAATTTGCCAAAATTTCTGGGACGGATTTGATGACCTTGTATTTACTATTCGAATTGGTATGGGGATTTTTATAATAATGATTCAGATATGCACGGTGGTGTTCTCTGTATGGACATTATTCTTTGGTTTTTATAGTTGGTTAGAGTTGTTACGTTTGGTAGTAATTTCTTGTGTCAACATATACATCCATGGAGTCCGATTACAACGTGTCATGAGCCATAAAAAGGAGATCACACAGTTCATAAATAATTTAGTCGACGCGACAACAGATCGACTTGCTGGACATCAAGATGTCTGTTCGATTTGTTTCCAGGGAATGGAAGAAGCAAAGGTTGCACCATGTGACCATTTATTCCATGAATCATGTATTAGGAAATGGCTAAATACAAGACTTACTTGCCCATTGTGTCAAATGTTAATTATCTTATAAAACGTTCGAATTCATAATGTTTATGTAATTGTCTTGAGTACATCCATGTAGTCACGTCAAAGCATATATAAATCATTATTTACGTCAAATATCTACATTTAAATAATCAATTATTGTCAATAGTTTTTGTTACCTGATATTATCTAATGATACTTTCCTTAAGGTTTTAGATGCAATATTGCATGCGTTTCACATAATTATTCTAAGTCATTAATATATCTTGTGTGTTGTTTACTATGTATAGAAATATCCAACTGAATAAAATAGAAATAATAGTTTGAGAAGCATGATGTATGCATCAGACGTTAATAAATAAACAGTTATTTTTATGAAAAAGTTTAGAAATTGTATTAAGTTGAATTTTTGTATTTTAATTTTTCTTACCTTCACAACAATTCCTATTGAGTTCTATAAATTTGATACACGTCGAAGTTAAGATACGTAATATTGTAGATTTCACATAATATGATACTTCATGAAAAAAATAATTAACTTATCACTGTTTACATATTTGTTTGTTTTATAGTGATTGAGATTATATAATTATAATACAATGTTGACTGATGTGTCCTCTTTGATGACATTGTTGCCAATTATGTATGTTTGTATTGTTCACACATTGATGTCAATAAAATGGAATTTAATGCGACTGTCATTAAGTTGGAGTTTTAGCTAGCTATAAAGTTCAATAAATAGTTTCTACATAAGGCTTGTACAAAGTCAGAAATATGACAATTAGTTTCCTTTCGCTTCGGTAAAAAATGGTGAATTAAACCTCGTGTTCTAGCTAACTTAACTTATCACGCGCCGCATATAAGTTCAAGGTAAATTAATGTTATATTTGATCCTGATTTGGAATGTTTTTTACATATATTTCTAAGTATATCCCCATTAGACCTATTTTGACAGGAAATGGCTCGGGAATGAGATGTTTATGCTTCAAACAAATGAAATAATGCACTATTTACGAAACCCTCATTTTATATTGGGTTGTATTTCATAGCTTAACCATGTTGGGCAGTCTGCAAACCCGATTTATAATATTCTGTCCTGGCCACAAAAGTGATATCCTCCTACAGATCACATGATCGCTCCTACCAGTCATATCAGTGTATCCATGCTAGCCACATTTAGACAAAGACCACTTTATACACATCGCTTACATACAATTTAAATATTTTATTCCTATTTACAAGGGGAAAAAAAGCTTATGTGTCTCAAATGGCCCTGCAAAGATACAATGACAGACTGCATATTCTCTATATATATGGAACCCATTTCATATTTGTTCATGACTTTGAAAAATTATTTATCTCTACAATCTTGGTAATATCTTTTTACCGCTAATATTCAAAACCTTTAAAACATGTATGCTAATTAAAACTATCACAATATAGATTCACGCTGTATGTTTTATGCTGTTCACATGGCATGGTGCAAAAACACTATCGTGTTTCGATGGTTTCTTTCGCTTTGCATTAATTCAACTAGTAATCTACTTTGTAGTATAAATTTCAAGTGCATTGAGCATTATTTTATTCACTTTTTAAACATCAGTAAATTACTGCCTAAATTTATAATTAAATATTTATTAGAAATGCAATCTATCAATTATAATACTAGTAAAATCATAACATTTTACCTTTAGGGGGATTTTCAAGATATCCTACTAATTTTCAAGTTACAGTATCATTACAAGAAAAAAAAGACCTTGTTAAATCAAAAGTTGAAATATTAATGTATTAATGAATAATCTGTATCTATATACCCTTAACTTAGTCCTAAAAATATCTCTGAAAATATTCCTAAAACAATACTCGGTTGTTCTGTAATATTTTATGATGAATGCTGGTAAACTTTATTGAAAACTGACATTAAGTTTGCGATCTTATGTTACTCATACCCGAAAATTCATAGGTCGGTATGACGTAATTCGGGGTAAAGGGGAAAATGTAATTGTGGTACACCTTAAAAATGTATTTGTTGGAGATATTATCTAAATACTTATTGACGATCAGGTCTTCCTGGTTTTTGCAGACAACTCACCTTTGAGTGTGTGGTTGTTGATGATGTTGATGTATTTACTAGATGTATCTTTAATATGTACAATTTCACACCAAATGTAAAACTAAACAAAGAAACTATATAATGCAATTCTTGTTAATATTATTGAACACGAATTTAAGAAGTCATTCGGTAAATAGAGGACCATAAAGGCATGCATCTGATATGCAGTATACTGTCATCAATGTCATTGGCAAAAAGAGGGACGAAAGACGCCAAAGGGACAGTCAAACTCATAAATCTAAAACAAACTGACAACGCCATGGCTAAAAATGAAAGACAAACAAACAACAGCACACATGACACAACATAGAAAACAAAAAAAAAATAAACAAGACGAACCCCACCAAAAAACTAGGTGTGATCTCAGGTGCTTCGGAAGGGTAAGCAGATTCTGCTCCCCAGTGGCACCCGTCGTGTTGCTTATAGGATAACAAATCCGGTACATAGTCTAATTCGGGAGGTCACATTCATGAAAGGGAAGGGGATTGTAGTTATGACGTAAGGAACATATCCGATATCATTTGTGAAACGGTTATTCCATAACGGTCAACCAACTCGCGATGGTGTCCGTAAAATTTACGAAGGGATGACTTCAACTTCACCATTTGAAACTCTTGGTTTAATAGCTTCCTTGTGTGCAGCAACCCTCTATCAAGAAAATCATGATAGGAAATGCAAGCACGGGAATATCGTATCAATTGGGAAATATATACCCCGTATGCAGGTGCTGCTGGAATGTTGCTACTTAGAAATGGAAAGTTCACAATTTGAAAGCTGAAATCATCTCTTTTGTCGTAAAGTTTTGTTTTCAACCGACCCTCCTTGTCAATTTCTAGATGTTAGTCAAGTTATGAGGCCGACTTATCTGTATCTGTAGTATCCTTTATCTCTAGCTCCATGGGATAGATGCGTTCCATACAGTCACCAAATTTTGAATTATTTAGTGAAAGAACATCATCTATATAGCGGAAAGTAGAGTTAAAGGATATTGCTAACTTCTTATCTTTCTTCCTAAGAAGTTCCTGCATGAAGTCATCCTCATAATGATAAAGAAACAAATCGGCGTGTAGAGGGGCACAGTTTGTTCCCATTGGAATGCCAACAGTCTGTTGGAAAACATGTCCTCCGAACGTAACAAATATGTTGTCAATCAAGAAATCAAGCATCTTGATAATATCAGTTTCAGAGAATTTTTTGTTTGAATCAGAGTGATCATTTACAAAGTAGGATTTATCCCTCCCTAAGACAAGATACTTGTATTCACACTAATAACGGTTTGGTCTGTCTAATAATAAGACATAACCAAATGTTATAAACAATAAGTCATGTAATTTTTTCCAACCCTGGAGCGTCACCACATATGAAGTTTTGAAATAGAAACATGTTTTGTGTGGCAAATATGTATGAGTGTATGATAGAAAATAGATATTAGAAGATTTGGTATGAGTGCCAATGAGACAACTCTCCATCCATGTCACAATTTATAAAGGAAACCATTATTGGTCAAAGTACGGTCTTCAAAAAAAGACTGATACTAGTATAAACAACTCAGACATTCAAGTTACAGTATTACTACTAGATAAAAATATATGCTGACTTTAAAAGGGGGAGAATTCATACCACATCTTCTTATATCTATTGAAAAAGAATGAAAAATCTTACTGTTGCTTAAATATAAAGAACATCAAACATGATTTGCGTTTGTTTGGTTTATACAATGTTTGTAAAACGTGTGTTGTATGAATTGACACAACATATCCATGTAGAGGAATTCATTCTCGTCTTGATGAAGCCACCTTGCGTCGGTTAGAGACTTCTCTTCTATAGAATAACAATACCATGAATGCATCAATTAAACCACTGAATTGAAAAGTTGTATTAATCGTTTAGAGAAACCCCGAAACTTAACAGGTGATTAAATTCCACAACTTAAACGATCACAACACGATTTAAAAAATACATTTCAGCTGTCCGTAACTTTAAAACAACTTGTCCGTAATTTTTTTCATTATACCAATATGGATGTCCGTAGCTTTCAAAGAATCGACATATACTTAGTATACGTGTTATGTTTAAACTTATGATAGAAAATCGAATATATAATCAGAAATGAAGGAGATTTCTAGTATGATATAATTCATTGTATCGATGGAAAACAAAATTGGAAATAATATGAAAAAATAACGATAAATCCGTAAAATTCGTGTCTGATTTTGTAAAACGTCGGGGTACCCAAATCGCCCAGTTCGAAGGGTGGTTTCCGACCATTGCAGAAAAACTGTTGAAAACATCAATGTTGACTACACAAGTATTTTACACATACATGTGGCGTGTATACACTTACACTTACTGATTTTCTGCCAGCAATGACAAGGGTAGCGTGAATCCGGGATTTTAGAGGGAACCCAAATTGCCCAGGCAGTGGATAGACTATACGAGACTTCAGTGCACACATTTCTTTCCGTCTTTCAAAGCCCCAAAACTTTTCTCTCATCCCCACAAAAAATAATCCAATCAGCATTGACAGTAAAAAAAGGGGGGTTGGCAATCTGGGCACACTGGGGAGTGGCGCACGATATTGCGACACGCTGCTACGTCTTGGTGATTTGGGTTCCCCAACGTTAGCTACTATTTATGTTCTGAGTCTCTTTTCTCTTGGTTATTTTGACGCATATCGTTAATTTGTGTAAAACATCTCAAGACAATTATCAGCTAAAAACGAGTATATTCAAAAGACATTCACTTCCATTAATTTAAAAAAAAAAATCACTTAGTTTTTTTAAGTCCAATGACATTACGATTCGATTAGAATGTAGTGGCTTGTTGCATTTGATGCTCGAACTTTAAAGACTTGCATTAAATGAGGAAACTTGAAGAAAGGACATTTTGTAAAAAGGAATAAACCTAGTTTTACAGCTAGCTGCATATATTACTTGTATGCAAGTTGCAATAAATTTCATTAAATTGAAAAAACCTAAAAGACACAATAGGTAAAAGTCAGTGATAATAAAAGGAATAGAGCAGTCAACATAGTGAAATAGTATGTGGAAAGAAACATATTAAAAACCCATAACACTATAACTAACTGGTGGGATGTATAAATACTAAGCCGTGTCAAAGAGTATTCTTCAAAATACACATGAAATAGAAACAGAGGTAAAGGTGAACCGCCAACAGATAATTTTACTCAAATTTTTTAAAGAGTACAACAAATTCATCGTCCGAAGCGAAAAACATCGATAAGACACACATTAGTAAATAAAAGTTCAAACCATAACCGGATCGAGTACCACAAACCCCGTATAAAACTTCCGTTGTGTAAGAATGATGCGTTAAAAAAATCTCATTTGGCGGTGAATGAGCAGTATAAACGGCCGTGTAGGTTACACAAAGGGGTTTTATAATGTTAAGTGTCCTTTACTTGTTATTATTATAACTCTTTACAATTTTAAATCAAACTTTACTTACATCTGAAAAAAAAGTTACGGACAGTCTGCTGAGTTTCGATCAAAAAGTTACGGACGTCTTGTGTTTTTTTTTAAAAGTTGGCCTTGCGCTTTAGTGAACTATTAATTAACAAGCTTATGGTAATTGTTAGTGGTTTCTTTATTCAAGGATCCTATAAATATTTACATTCTGCATGAAAAACGGCGCAGAAGGTAGAGTTTGTATGAATTAAATATCAACGAGTTTAAAGTCCGCCATCTTGGGCTAGCTGTTTAAACACAGTGACTTTAACTTAAGTTACCCACAGCTGTTTAAGCACAGTGACTTTAGCGTTGCCATCGCACTTTAGAGTCCTACATATAGTAATTTAGTGAGCCGAACAAACAGACACAATAGGTAAAAATTTCAAAAATGGGGTACACCAGTCATATTTGTGTATGATAGATATTTATTCGTCTTCCAACTCTACCATAATATTAGTTTTGAGAACTGTAGTTATCATTTTCAAAATGTCATTTTTTTGTCAGGACGACAAAAAGGGGTACATGAAGCTGTTACACCATGTATTGGAGTGAAGATTGATAGACAGTAACTTATGACCTTTGCATCCGTCTCTATTCAAACTTAATATTTGCTTTGCACTGTTAGGCGAGTCAATCCCATACAAATGGGTTGAGTTTATTTGTTAATAGTTTAAGTCGTTTTAATTTATGAATTAGAGATGTCCGATGGTTTATTAGGTACTTATCACCAAGACTCAAAACAAAAGATATGACTTTGTAACCAGAAAAAGTACAATTCATGTTTGCCTCTTGGTGTGAATTTAATGTTGTTGTGCCTATAGAAAAGGATGTTTCAGATAAATCTTACCTTGATGAATTATTAAACTTGTTTAATTTGAAAGAAATATCTCTATGTCCACACATTCGAGTTAGTCATCCTTTCATGTATAGTGATAAACTGAATTGCTACGCTTTTATAACGGGGCAAAGTTTATCCGTAAGCTCACTTAGTACTGTCTATATAACGAAGTCCATTTAATGTTCACATGTTTAATCATATATATAATCTTTATATAACAGTACATGTATAATGAATATTCTTTATCATAATTTTCAATTAACGTTCGTACATACAACTTGGTACTTCAAGCTACTACTCTCATATCTGACCAATACATAAAGTTTCTCACAAGAATCAGCTATAAACATGTTCTTAATTTATGTAAGGCATTGATTAATGGTCTTAGATTATTTGGATAAACTATTGCAGTTCAACTGTGCAACTAATGTATCGTATAAAGTGTCACATTAAACAAGATGAAAGATCATTAAACAGATTAAGAACTGACCATCAAATCTTAGATGTAATTGATTACGCCACACTTTTGTGTTAACCGTATTAATGTCCTAGTTGGGAAAATTATTTTATATTTTAGAAATTTAATTTTATTTCGATAATATTTGGTAAATACATTTGACATGTCAATAAACCAAAAACATGTTACACTTTTTATAAAATTAGAAAAAAATGAATAAAATAGTAATACTTTCCATTGAAACCTCTGCCAGGTATGTGTATGTTTATTCCGTCAAACATATGGGATTTCAAAATGACTGAGTCTCTCCATAAAATTAACTAAAACAGTATTTTCTTATTACATTTGACTATTTAAAATTACAAGTCCTATAGAATTTCGTCGCCACATAGCAACACTGATTCAGAACAAACATTAAATCGAAATTACTATTGGAAAAGAAACGTGTGCATTGATGGTGGCTCGATTTACATGATATCATTTTCTTTAAAGTTTCCTTTCATAAATTACATACTGTTACTAAAACCAAGGTTCCAACTCAAAAGTGCAAAAAATTGACTTTTCCTTTCTGAATTCGCCGTTTCAGAATCTAAGGAATCATGGGTAATATTTTCAAAAGTGTACACCAAAACGTCGTGATTGGTTAAAAATGTCATAAACAATGGAAATGCAACAAATGACGTAACGTTATTTTCATTTTGGGGTACGGACAATGCAATTACCCATAGTCCTTTAGATTCTGAAACGGCTAATTAACTTTGGAGTTTGGTATTTTTGTTATACTTTTCATAAACATCAAGCAGCAAAAACAAAACCAAAGGGGTTGTCATCTCTCTTTACGAGGCCGAATTTATCTTACCCTAATTTGTAGCCTATTCTTAACGACATACCTTTAATAATAAGGTTTACATGGTACTTGATGTATCCTATCGTTTAAGTTTTTATTTTCACAAAATATTTAACCATTTGTAAGCCATAATTTTGTAATTTTGTGTAAAGCTGCACTGCTCTTACAAATTTCATCTGCATATTGACATGCAATAACCTTTTTTTTGTTTTATTTTCGACACAAGGGAAGATAACCAATGTTTCCCTATTGTATTCTACTTATTAATGTCTGAATTGATGATGTTATGTAAATTTTAAACTTCGTCCAAACGAAAATTAAACGTTTCTCAAAATTTAATAAAAACAGGCATATCCAACTGATTAAGACGAAACACAAACCTGTTCTATATCTTCATCATAAATACGTTGTGTTGTTCAAAACATTTGAAGTTCTTCATTAATAGTTACAAACATTTACAAAATAAATAATGTTTTATATTAATCTAAAATATTAGGTACTTGTCAGAAATAAATATTTGCATGTTTTATTCTGATGAGACTTATGAAGACGAAACACGCGTCTTGTGCATCAAATTATAAGTCTGGTACCTGATAACTATTCACACCACTTGGTCGATGAAACTGCTTTAGGGCGTTTCGTCCCCTAGGGTATCACTAGCACAGTAGTCAGCACTTCAGCGTTGACATAAACATTAAGTATATGGTAATTTAAATTTTATAAATTTACTGTTTGCAAATGTATGAATTATTCGAAATGCTAAGGATGTTCTTATCCCAGGCATAAATTATCTTAGCCGTATTTAGCACAACTTTTGGGGACTTTGGGTCCTCAATGCTCTTCACGCGTCTGTCGTATCAAAAAGTAAAATCACAAAAATACTGAACTTAGAGGAAGATCAATTGGGAAAGTCCATAATCACATGGCAAAATCAAATAATAAAACGCATCAAAAACGAATGGACAAGAACTGTCATATTCCTGACTTGGTACAGGCATTTTCAAATGTAGAAAATGGTGGATTAAACCTGGTTCTATAGCGCTAACCCTCTCACTTTTGTAATGACAGTCTCATCAATTTCCGATATTTTTACATTGATGCGTTAAATAAACAGACACAATAAATATAATAGTCAAAATATGGGTACATCAGTCATCATCGTTTAACAATTTTAAAAGGAACAATTTAACAGAACACAAAAACATCTACTATCTACGAACACATTTATTGAGTGTCTGACGTCAGAAAATTTTATACGTCACATAAATTTGTCGTTCAATGTGCGTACAAACAATTTTAAAATTTTAAAATTTTCATGGGAATGATAAGCCTGATACCATTGATAACTATAATTTGGCTTATAAGTTAGAAAATTGCTAGGTTTAAAGAGCTGTTCAACTGTTTTGTGCCAAAACCAACATAAAAATCACTAAAATCTATGCACACATACCGAAAAATTTTGTTTGCGGATAGATATGTCATTGATATAATGTGTATTGAATAATTGTAAGGTGTACATATCTGCATCTGGCAGGTATCATATTACTGCCTGTCATTTATTCATCATCCACGGGTATAACCTGTGGTCATTCGATGTTCAGTACTTCAGTACGTATACTTTGATAAGTTAGAGTTTGAGTCAAACTGTATAAACTAACAAGTTTACACACTTTGTGTTCTCTTTGATTTTTTTTTTTATATCGACCTTTTACAATTTCAAAGTTATGGTCACTTACACGGAATATTGTTTAAAGTTGACAACTATTTAAACTGTTTAGAATGTGCAAGTAGTCTTCCAGTTTTATTTCATTTGGAATGTAAAAATAAAGTTTTGAACTGTTATCGATTGTTGAAAGTTTTTCAAGATCAATTTTATCATACTTTTATTAAACACTATGTTTAAAAGATTGTTTACGTGATTTTTTAATAAGTTGAAAAGGTTTATCAAAATCAATTTTCATATTCTTTTTCATCAATATCAAATTCTTTAAAAATGTGCTTGGCAAATGTGTACCAAGTATATTTTCCATCTTCAGACATAGACTTATTTACTTTAGAAGCTTCTTTAACAGGAGCATGAGGAGGTTTATTTCTTGGTTTATTTCATGGCAGTAAATTCTACAAAAATATAATAAAACATGGGTGTTAAAGATTATTGAACGAATAGAAATATTGAATAACCGTAAGATTTAAGTTCAATCTTGACCATAAGTATTGCCAAATATCAATTTATAATCTATCATGTTTCTTGTGTTAACAAATATTTCGGACATTCTAAATTGTTCCTGGTGTAAAGAAATATTTCGGACATCTATCATTTTCCTGGTGCAAACAAATATTTCGGACATTTTATGATCATTTTAGATCTTCGATCTATGAGTTTGACTGTCCCTTTGGTATCTTACGCTTCTCCTTGAAATTCATTTTGAATCAGTTTGGAATCATTACTATTGTCTGACGTACTGAACAAACTAGATTAGCCTGGTACACATGCACGTGTTTATTTTTAGCTCCATAAGGAAGCGGGTCCCATGTGTACCATCTTGGTAGAGGAGGGGACTGGATCGAAGCAGTGAAGATGCATCGGCACCCTTCTCCTTTTCAAAAAGTTTACTTAGTTAAATAGAGACGAAAACAAAAACAAATGAGATAAAACTGGTCCGGAAATGATGTGCCCCTCACATTTTTAATTATAATCTTGCGAGGGACATGTTAGAATTCTTCCGGTTCGTATCACATGCAGGCGGATTCAGGTGGAGGCCCAGGAGGCTGAAGTCCCCTCTTGTGCTTGAATAAATTGAGTGATATAGGGAGTCACTGTAGCATTACTGGATCGGGTCCCCTTTTAGGTAGTAAATGGTCCCCCACTAAAGTTTTTTTTTTTGGATCAGACACTGCATGTTATCAATTATGCCATCAGATTCACCACTTCTTCCCAATTAAGTTGTCACTTTTAAAAATTCGGACTTAAATTCAACTTTAGAGATGGATTTGGGATGGCTTTATATAAACTGGACCCCTGTTGTGTTCACTTATCGCTACACTACGGTGCGAAGATTTAGGCTGACCAGTTTATGCCTTATAGAGCTTCAGCATAATTATGGTAAAATAATACATTTTCCGTTGTTTAGTTTGTGGTCCCTTTTTTCAAATTTTGTATCCGCATGTGAATTTTGACCCAGCCCTTCTCAAATATTTTGGCATAAAATAGTTGACTGAATACACCAACATATACATGTATGTACTTTTGAATACAAAAATGATTGAAGTCCGGATCATTCAGTGAAATTTGAGAAAACCCAAACCCCGGAAAGATCTTGAAAGTCACAAAAGAGGGGCGAAAGATATTAAAGGGACAGTCATTCTAATTAAAATATTGATCTCTGATTACGTTATACTCATATGTAGCATAACGTAATCAGAGATCAATATTTTAATTAGATTGAGGGACAGTCAGACTCATAATCGAAAATAAATTGACAACGCCATGTCTAAAAATGAAAAACTTGAGACAAACAGACAAACAATAGTACACATGACACAACATAGAAAACTAAAGAATAAGCAACACGGACCCCACCAAAAACTAGGGGTGATCCCAGGTGCTCCGGAAGGGTAAGCAGATTCTGCTTCACATGTGGCACCCCTTGTGTTGGTCATGTTATAACAAATCCGGTAAATAGTATACTTCTGTAGGTCACATTCATGAAAGGGAAATGGATTGTAGTTACGACGTAAGGAACATATCCATATCATTTGAGAAACGGTTATTCTATGAAGGTCAACCAACTCGTGATTGCGTCCGTAAAATTGACGAAGGGATGATTTCAACTTCACCATTTGGCACGCTTGGTTTAAAAGCTTCCTAGTGAGCAGCAACCCTCTATCAAGAAAATCATAATGGGAAATGCAAGCACGGGAATATCGCATCAATTGGAAAATATATACCACGTATGGAGGTGCTGCTGGAATGTTGCTCCTTAAAAAACGGAAAGTTCACAATTGGAAAGCTGAAATCATCTCTTTTGTCGTAAAGTTTTGTTTTCAATCGACCCTCATTGTCAATTTCTAGATGTTAGTCAAGATATGAGGCAGATTTAACCGTATCTGTTGTATCATTTATCTCTAGTTCGATGGGATATATGCGTTAAACATAGTCACCAAATTTTGAATTATTTAGTGAAAGAACGTCATCTATATAGCAGAAAGTACTCAGAGTTAAAGGATATTGATAACTGATATCTTGCTTCCTAAGAAGTTCCTGTATGAATTCAGCCCTCATAATTATAAAGAAACAAGTCGGCAAGATGAGGGGCACAACTGGTTCCCATTGGAATGCCGACAGCCTGTTGTTAGATTTGAGACCATTTCACTAACGTTAGTATTTAGTCACAGGCTAGATGTTTTACCTTTTTTCGTGCAGATCTTGTTTTTAGTAGTAGATCTATTTATATGTGGTATTTGTGATTTATTCACTAATAATCAAGGCAAGACAGTTGTAGTCGGCGTGTTCCATAATATTCTAGATAGCTGCATATGAGTTAATTACTCCTTGCAATCATAATGAAAATATGAAGTTAAACGGCTGTGATCGGAAATTACAATTAAAAACTAAAAATAAATACTTTATTTTGTACTGTTTATGTTTGAATTGTTTTGTGGTGATGTAACTGTTTACTCAATGAGTGGATTCTTTTTTGGGAGAAGCCTTTCCTAGCAGTACTTTTGTTGGTGCATGATGCAATTTGATGTCACGTGACCATCGGGAATTTCATTCATTGTTTGTTGACCCTGTTCGACCTCTTAACAGGCTAAAATAGTACCTCATGTTTAACAAATCTGTCAAGCATCCAGATGATCTTTAATGTAAAACTTATTATATTATAACACAATTCATTCTTTTTTCTAACATTTGAAATTTACAGGTCGTGACAAGTCCATTTTAGGTATTCAATTACAAGCAAATTTTCCACGTTTTCTTCCGCATTACAATTTACCGCCAAATATTACACTATTTATTTACCAAATATTGGATTAGTGGTAAACAAGATATAAACGACAAGGATGAAGAGAAGTGTTGACGGCAAAACTAAAATGAATGGAGATTATTCTGGGATGAATGGTGACAGCAAACCAAAGAATGGTCATCTGTATTTAGCTGGGTAAGATTTTGACTTAAATAATCTGCCGGCACGTGTAGCTCAATTAAGCCACAAAAAAATATAAGAGCAGACAACATGATTTAGCTTCACCTTTAATTGTAAAAACATTTCATTTTCTACTCGAGAACTGCAGATATATATGTCATATATTATACGAATTACTTTTATCTATCCACAATAAAATGTCATGACATAACTAATAAGGATGACAAAAATATGAGGACATAGAAAAGAGGTTAGAAAATGCCCTTTTACTGTCAGGCTTCAAATGTTAATATATTTTACTAGTTACATGTAGCATCAAATTGTGAATTTTCAAAATATTCTTGTTGTGATAATTATCTGTTACGGTTATTTTGGAGAAAATTTAATGTGATTTGTCAAAATCGGTCATTTTTTTTATCGTAATTAAGAAATATATGCATTTTATCAGTAGGCACCAAAACTTATTGTTTACATCATTTGGCAAGATTTTAACGGTTAACCCATTGCTCGCAATGAAAGTACCCAAAACAACCCTAAGAAAAGAACAGAGATTAGGAAAGGAATAAGGATATAACATGCAATTTCCAAGAGTATGTATTGTTAAAAGTACTGCGGCATACAAACTTTAAACCTGTCATTTAAATGATATTAGGGAAACATGTGTTCACCAAGTAGGTTTTCATAATGGACAAGATGTTAAATTTAATAGTTATATACATGTAAATGTTATTTGTATTTAACTTATTCTTGACTAGCTGAACTTAAAAAATATATATATTTTAAGAACGATTTTAATTTTTAATTTAAAGCTGGATATATTTTGTCATATGTTATCCATTTTAATCATGTGTTTAGATCATATTGTTACTAATTAGATTTTACAATGACAGGTTTCCTTGGAGATGATTGTCAATTTCTTCTTTATTACGTATTAATATTATAACTCATGTCTAAAGCTGTGCTTTTGGTATGAAAATTTTTGATCAATATTTACTGTTTTATACAAATTATGTAATATTTGTTTAAATCTTACAATTTTGTACCAACTTCTAACTGCATCATACAGGTACTAAAAAAACAATACATGTATATATTTATAACATATGTTTAAAAAAAGAAAAAAGTTCAATATCTGACTGAATATCAGTATGTCAGATGTAATTTCTGTTGTGAGTTATGTTTTCAACATATACATGTACATGTACATGTATATTTGTATCACATTTATACAGAATTTCCTCTGGAAACTTTAAAAAAAAAAAAAATGCCATAATATCTGTTCCTGTTGAAACATTCCCTGTATTTTGTTAGGAAGTACATTTTTATTATGCTCTTCAACTTAGTACTTCATTTGACCTTTTTATTTTTTTTGGATTCAAGCGTCACTGATGTGTCTTTTGTAGAAGGAACGTGTGACTGGCATAAATATAAAATTTAATTAATGGGTTGAAGTCATAAAACTTTGCTCAGTGCTCAGAGCACATAAATCATGCTCCAAACATGAAATCCAACATTTTGATTGGTTGATTTTGGAGTATGAGCATGATGAGTATAAAAAACTGAATCAAGGTGATATCTATGATGAGTTAACTTTATTTATAGTGTAATAATAATATTAATGGTTCCAATGGAAATGATATTCCAGACTTTTTTTTCCATTTAAGAATTGAATGCTGCTTTTTGTAAATTTATTGGGGTGTAAAGGCGTTGACCGAAGTACATTTTGTTCC
Organism: Mytilus edulis; assembly: GCF_963676685.1. Lineage (NCBI taxonomy): Eukaryota > Metazoa > Mollusca > Bivalvia > Mytilida > Mytilidae > Mytilus > Mytilus edulis. The sequence continues at coordinate 19,976,656 of NC_092348.1, read as the reverse complement.
ACGCTTCATACTAAAAATGTGCGCACGGTCAACGCTTTTACAACCCTATAAAGTTACACAAAGAAGCATTCAATACTTATAATTACATTTTTTTAGCTAGAATCATGAAAACACGATTTTTATCAAGTTTTTTATTTAATTTACCTGTGCACTTTATTGTGGGACCTCGTGTCATCGTGAATGATAAATGTTATTGCCTCATACAATTGTTTCAGGAATAGCACGTGATGTGCAGTTAGCCAATCAGAATAACGTATTATAATGAAACATACATCTTATGTAATTATTTTAAAATAATATGAAGGAATTTGTATTTCATGACAATGTTTCATTCAGAATTCATCTTAATTTCTTGTATGTGCAATAAAAAACCTAAATTCCAAGGTTAAGATTAAATCTACTGAAGGTGTCTGAATTTAACAGACTAAGTTCCTGAACATTTGTAAAACACTGAGGGTGCAAAATTGTGTTATTACAGCCTACTAGAATTAAGTTTCATTTGATATCTGCCCTCTTAGCTTGACTATTTACATTGCCTACATGAAATATTTACATGTCACAATGGATATTGTATACAATGTTTACATTTCAATGATTGACCAAATAGTTCCCTTTTATTTATGTTTATTCTTTTCCACCCTTTAGATTCAAGCTTCAATCATTTGGGTGGTTTGAATTAATCGATAACCTGTATTTAATTTAATAACTTGAAATGACATTCAGGTTTAAAAGGTTAAATCCATGCTTTGTTGTTGTTCAGACCTGTGTATGTATTTAATGATCTTGAAGATACACATGAAAAGAAATGTTCAGTCTGAATTCATTTATATTTTGTGTACATATTGATATTTAGTCCTGTGTTAAATTTCTAGTGAAACATGAAGGCAAAAATTATGATCAATAGTGTGTCTGAAGGTGTGTCATTTTGTTTACAGTAACTAAGCTATTGATTGGCTCAAAAGAGAGTGTGTGTCTAGGTCAAGGTTAGAACAAACATGTTTTTGTTCTATTTTCAGGACATTTTTATTATGCAATATTTTATTTTTAAACCCACTTTAAATTAGTATATTAGTAATCTAATTGCAGGGTCTTTTTGTCATGTTTGTGTTGAATATATAGTTTTTAGGCAAGAGAAAAGGAATTTAAATGATCTTGTGACATTAAAAATAGATTTAATTTAACTCAAAGTTGGCAGTTTGTGTATACATTACAACCAAAAGCATTAAGTTTCTTATTTTAGTTAAAATATTATAAATTTATTGAGTACTAGGTACAATGTCAATGTAGTTATAATTTCATAAAGTTAAATATGAAGGTGCAATTAAGCAGTTCTTGATATACATAGAACATGTGACAATTACACATGATCTGCATTCATGTGGTATAATACTTAATTATGATGCAAGTTATGTCATTTTGATGTTGTAGGCAATAAATAACAGTTCACCTTTAAGTCTTAAAAATGTAGATAAAAAACACCTTGAAGCTAGGTTTATGAATAAAGAAGATTTATGATTTCAATTTCTTTGATAATGTGTTTACATTTTATAAAAGGATAGAAGTACATTTTGTGACATTTTAAAAACAAAATTCAAACACAGGGGAAGTGGTAAGGTTTATAAAGAGATAACTCTCCTATAAAAAACATGTGACCTAAAGGTTAACAGCTTTACCTAACTGTACTAACCGCAACAATGAACAGAAACCATACTGCATATAGCAAACTTTTAAAAGTACATTTTCTTAAATATTTAATTTGCCTACAAGTCATACTGTCATAATAGGGTTGAGCATTTTGATTTGAATTAATATGTTTTTAATAACGATGGGCTGTAACCCTATGAAACTTATTATGATTGTAGTGTTAGAAATAATGATGAATAAGTGACGTACATATAACCCTCTTCCCTCACAGAAATAATCTTTGATCTCTGATGTTTACACACATGTTTGTTCTTGACATGTTTGCACATTGAATTGATAAAGCCAAACAAAAAAGTATGTGTGTTTACTCTACCGCTACCTACCCTAATCTTTTTTTGGTTTGACCATTTTTTATATCTATATAAGCACTGTCAAATTCACATTGTTTCTCCCATAGACTCAATATAAAACAAATATTAAAAGAAATTCTTACCTACCTACCCTATTTATTTCAGCATGTTACAGTAAACACTCATACATATGTACTTTTTTGTTTGGCCTAGGAAAGGGTTCTCACTTACAGTCCTCAGCTCAAATCATTTAAGACTTGAGTCCCAAGGTACACTAAGATTATGGTACCTTATCTAGAAATATATAATGCTAAAAGACTCAAAATGATGAGTTCCAGCTTTAATTGCCTTGATTGTTCTATGATTGAACTGTGGACCCACAGTCAAAATGAAGCTTTCCCTTGATTCATATTTATTTGGAAAAAAAAATCCTTATGTGAAAAACCTGTAAACATGGTAAAAGTAAGAAATTACTTTGATAACAAATTAAATACACTGAATTTAAAACAATCAAACATGTTCTTTTCAGGTGGTGAATTTTCACTTCCCCCTTTTTCTGATGTAAAGATTTATCTTGAAATATGATTGATATAACATATAAACAAACCGATAATAAAATTACACAAACATATTTATTATATACATGTAAGTGATGTAATGTAACTACTAGTATAATAACAGGATATTCATACATTAATTAAGAAAAGATTTATTTTTATACATGTATCATTAATAATGAGAGTGACGAACGTAAATGACAATATCCTTGACTAGGGTTATTTCTGTGCGCCTTTTTTGATTTCACAGGAAAATCACAGCATATTTCAACCAATGTTAACCACTTACAGTTTAGAGTTGTCTTGTGTGATTCCCTGCCATATCCCTTCAGAAAGTACACGCAGTAATCTAAATTTTCCTTTAGTCATGCAAGAAACAGATTTGACCACGATCTCGGATTAGTACAATATTTATCCACTCAGAATAGTTAAAAGTCATAAGTCTTATAAATGAGTGGTATTACCTTCAATTTTAAGTTTTTAAATTTTAAACTATCTTGAGGGGATAAATATCCTAATCAATGTGGTTGTGTTTTGACTATCCTTATTCAAGGATTTGTCACTATACATCATGTACATTAAAAGAAACTTTATTGGGTATATTTTGTGTCAATCTTATTAAATTTCAATTTGTTCTGTATGATCTGTTTCTGATTGTGTGATAGATCTGAAAACAACCCAGAAGGGTCATCTTTAGATGAACTTGTACATGTATGCAAGATTGTTAATCCACCAATTGTTTCAAGTGACACACTGGCATATTGATTACATACTGGTATTTTTAATCACAATTGAAAAACAAAATTTCCTTTATATTGATTCAAAAGTTTATTGGACTTCTGATTTATGATATATATAAAGTATAGAAATGTTTATTTTAAGGATCAGAGCATAAAATGCAAATAATCTACATGTCTTCAAGAAACATAATTAGAACATTAGATTTGGGGACTATATTCTGAAATATTTCATAGTTTAATTGACTGTTTAACATAGTTATATGCAATGTTTTTGATATAGAAATAAAGAGATCGATGTGGTATCTGGTATGGTTGCCAATGAGACAAAAGACTCATCTGATATATACAAAACAGAAAAACATCTAACAAAAACAGACCATCCAGACATGGCAGTGTGTTCATACTTCTCTATCAAACAAAAAAAGTCACAAAGTACAGATCAGAGAGTACTCACAGTTACTGACAGCTTAGGGTCAATATAAATAACAACTTATTAAAAAATCATGTATGTCAACTCTCAAGAAGAAGAATTATCAATTAGTACAAATGAACTAGTTTCCTTCTTAATATTTTCTTTACATGATCTAACAAAGTACATGTATATATTGACAATACAGATACTTAAAAACTTACTCAAAATACTGTGCATCAACTCCTTTTCACGAACGATTTATTTTTGCGAATTTCAGGAGTAAAAAAAATACACGAATATAAATCTGCGTGAATATATACAAAATTAGATTTTTCCTAAACAAACTACACAAAGTTATTTAGAAAATTGAGAAATTAAATAGCTGCAAATAGGATTTGAAAGGGAAAAACGCGAGATAATTCACAAAAAAAATAAGTTGGTTTACAGTAATTTTGACTATTAAATGAAAATAAGAAATTGTTGACTGAATGAAATGTAATGGGTACTTAAAACATTTCATCACATTCACTATTTTATGATTTGAGAATAAAAAAGTACTTAATTATGTTTTATTTGAGAATAAAAAAGTACTTAATCATGTTAGGTTTAATAATCAGATGTTATTTAGTGAAAATCATATATAGCATTACCTAGTTAAACTGTAATACATGGTAAAGAAAGTAACATGAATAAATTAATTCTTATCTCTCTTTTATGGAAAGTCATAATGACAGTACTTAGTAAAATCGATTGCAATCTCATGCACACTTAACACTGTTGGCTATTTGATAAGAGTACATCTGTCACTCTTTGGTTTTTTTACATGAAAGTTGAAAAAGACCATTTAAGTGTGTTTCACCAAGATATATATGAACTTCAATTTTTATTTATCATAATATGTTTTCTATGCCATGTATTTGCAATTTGATCTTAATGATGAAGAGATACTGATAAATCCCTGACTAACATTTTATATTTCACAGTTCAAAATGTGCATGTTCATCATTTCATGTTTATATTCTACAAATTCACTGACTTTTTATGCCCCATTTATTATGCCCCATTTATGGGCATTATGTTTTCTGGTCTGTGTGTCCGTTCGAGGTAGTTCTTTATGAAGTTGAAGTCCAATCAACTTGAAACTTAGTACACATGTTCCTTATGATATGATCTTTCTAATTTTAATGCCAAATTAGAGATTTCCCCCCATTTTCAAGGTCCATTGAACATAGAAAATGATAATGCGGATGTACTAGGGACACATTCTTGTTTATAATTATTTCAAACTTGATGTCTTGATGTGTTAGATATTGGAATCATTATTAGGCTATGGATTGTATGTCATAACCTTCATTTTAATGCATCAAAGGGTCAATCAAAGTTTTCTTAAATCAAATCTTCTACATTTATTTTCATTATATGCATGATGATTGAACGACAATTTGGATATTTATTTGTTTTGACAATTCTGCTTGACCTGGTTTTTTTTCACTGCTTTGGTCAGTTTTTCTTTATGGTACTTTAAATGATTTTTAAGTATTTGTTTGGATAAGTTATTTATCTTGTTAATATATGATTTTGTCATGCGGCCATGGTTTTCCTTTTGATGCTTTGTAGCTAGGTAAACTTCAATGACAGCAACCAAACAACAATGAATCCAGAAAAAGTCTCCACAGATTTAAATGTCTGTGTCTCCTTCAATTGATATCAATTTACATGTATACCTTATACCATGGGCACTGTGTTCAATATAAACAAATTCAAAGTCTTGACAAGTTTTGAAAGCAATTGAGATTAAAAAGTAAACTTTTTCTTACCAAAAAAGGTATAGTTAATTCTGGCTATAAATAATACCAGGAATAAATTAAAGGTGATTACTAAATTATATCATTATATACGTAGGTATACTTAGGACATTGTATAAGAATAACTAGGATTAAAGATTTGTATACAGGATATTTAAAAAACTGACACATTCATACATGACTTCTGGTAGAACACTAAGATCAAAAATAAATCTATTGTTATTCTGGTCGACAGTTAATGTAAAGGTGGAAAAAAATAACTGGACTTGATTTTTAAAAATGAATTTGTTAAACAAGTAAGTTGCCTTATGTGTTAAATGCATTGTACATTTTTGTTTATCTATTTTTTTTCAGACTTCTCTTTTCTTTTCGTATGTTTGTATTTTCTAAATAAGTTTAAGGTCACTACTGTATGATATTTACATGGTTAAAAATATACAGTGTAAGACAATTAATGCTTAATAAAAATAAAAAAAATAATTGACAATATTTTTTGTTTTTTGGTGTGCAGTCAGAAGCATAGTACATACATGACATAAACATGTAGGTTAATTATTTGATGTCTATCTCTAATGTTTTAAAGGTAAATATGGTACATAGGGTGACCCTATACTATAGTTGTTAACTTCTACGATATATGAATGTTACTTGGTCTCTGGTAAGTGGGGTTGTCTCATTGGCAATCATACCACATCTTCTTATTTTTATTTTTATAAAAATGAATAACGAAACCAAGTTTAAATTTTCAAAAAACTGTCGTAAAATATTGAGTAACAGTAATAAGTGTGAGTTTACACTTTGTTTTTGGATTTTTATGTTTTCTGGTCTGCACATCTGTTCGCTCGTACGTTCGTTTGTCCGTCTGTCCCGCTTCAGGTTAAAGTTTTTGGTCGATGTAGTGTTTGATGAAGTTGAAGTCCAATCAACTTGAAACTTAGTACACATGTTCCCTATGATATGATCTTTCTAATTTTAATGCCAAATTAGAGTTTTACCCATTTTCATGGTCCACTAAACATAGAAAATGATAGTGTGGATGGGGCATCTGTGTAAAAGGAACACATTCTTGTTAATATACAACTTTTGTCTATGTTTTGACTAACTAGTGCAAAGTGTAATTAAAAGTAAGTCAGTGAAAATGTTTTATAGATATAATATCTAAAATCTGAATTATTATTTTGTACACACCATCATGACCATATTGTAAAATCAGAAAGTGTTATAAATTTCTTGGCAATTTTCCTCAAGACAATCATTTAAACTATATATAATGAAGTCAAACACATGTATTCATAATAATGCATTTAAACTTTTTCTTGCGTTTAATTATGCTTAACATGCAACACATATTAGTAATAATGCCTTTTTTTAATGGATTTAAATTTTGTCTTTCATTTAAGTAGACTAAGTATGAGTTTTTCATTGTTGAAGTTTTGAATTTGACTGTTTCTATAGTTGTTTACTTCTACAGTGTTTGGTATCTGGTGGAGAGTTGCCATCAATGGCATTCATACCAAAATTTCCTGACGACAGCCGGACATTTTACAAAGAAATATTTTTGACGGTCAATGACCGGCTGGTTACTTAAATGTAACTGAGAGCATGCATAATATATATGTGTCTAAGTAATTAGAAGTGTTATATGCAATAAAATTATTTATAACTGTTTTGTTGTCTTCATTCTAAAAATAAATAAAATATTATCCTCGGTATTGTGTCATTTTTCTGCATTCATACTGCATCTTCTTATTAGTCTTCTACCTTGCCCTTATAAGTTTTAAAAGAAATGATTTTGTTGTTACTGTTACTGTTGCATGAAATTGGAATTCATACACTAAATTTCCTAGATTGTGTTGAATTTGTCTAAAATATTTAATTATTTTGATGAGGGATCTTAGGAACTCTGAGAAATACTAGTAGATTTCAAAAAGAAAGAATGTGGAATGATAATATAAAAGACAAAAATCAAAATATATAATTATCATTATAGGCATGATATACATGTAGGAATGTGCTGAAATAGTTTTCCTACATTGATGATCATGTATAAAATTGAAAATGAAAATGGGGAATGTGTGTAAAGAGACATCAACTTGACCAAAGAGCAGAAAACAGCCACGGTCACCAATGGGTCTTAAACACAACGAGTAAATACGGCACCAGAAAGGGGGCTTCATGTGGGCCCTATAACAAACAAAAATGTGAACTGTAGTTCAGTGAAAATGGACGTCATACTAAACTCCAAAACATATAACAGAACTAGATATATTTTGTTAAAATATATTTACAACCTCCATCTTAAAGCAGGATCACATCAACTCTAGCATATTATGTAACAGTCTATAATATATATATAAATAGCTACCAAAATGTGCTACAATCAATGAAGGAACATATGAATTCAGATTGTTTTCCAAATTAACTAAAACTTAAATAATATTTTGAGCAATACATTATTTTATTTTAAAGTGTTTAAGATCATTCAATCATTGTTCATTTGAAAAATGTGATTAAACGCCTTTTTAATAGTTAACCTGAATGACATTGAATGTCATCCAAGTTGGTCCAATAATTCGTTAGTTTTGTTTGCAACAAATCATCACAAAAGACTTGAAAGTTAAATGGAGTAAGCATTTTGGAACTTCATACATATATATACTATGGATTCATTATTATTAGATGGATACCAATTTTTTAGGGTTTTGTGGGTACGGCATGTACAGGTAAACTAAGAATTCAAATGTTCAAGAATTATATATTATAAGCTTTGTATGCAGAGATTGGCTAAAGCAAGAAATAAAATATCGACAAAAATGCAAGTTTTTCTCAATCCATCAAAAATTGATACCCATGAAAATAAAGAAATTCATAGTATCTGTAATCCTATAGGTTTTAGTCCTTATTAGTATCAGAAATTTTATAATAAGTTAATGTATACTTTAGTTCTTCATAGTATCTTACTACTCAGTAACTAATTAACAAAGTAATATGTACATGTAGTTTTTTTTTATATTACAGGTATGACACTTATGAAGAAATTGATAAAATAGCAAAAGACATCCTGAAACGAGTAAAATGTCGACCGCAACTTGGAATTATCTGTGGTTCAGGACTTGGTGGGTTAGCAGATTTAGTGGAAGAAAAAGAGACAATTAGTTATTTTGATATAGAAGGATTTCCTGTTAGTACAGGTATGTACAAGAATGTAAATTAGAACATACATGTAGCGGAAACAGGAGAGATGGTAATTTATTACAATACAGGATTTTTAGTTGTTACATATTGTTACATGTAAATGAACTCGGTCATATGTAATTAATATTTAACCTGAGCTAACAAAATGTGAAGTTTGACAGACTTTATAATGTACAACGTAAAAAACATGATGAGTTATTGTTGGTTTTCACCAGTCATTGCTAGTATGTTGAAAAAAGTAATAATCATATGAATCTTCTATTAACACATGAAATCAAACAAAACAATTAGCAGGTGTTTAGTAGTCAAACTTGTCATTGATTTTTTACTCAGCATTAAGATAAATACATCAATGTTTTCAATAAACTTTATCAAGCTATTGTGTCTTTCAATAAAGTATGTCGTTAAAAGAAAGTACATTCACTACAATGTCTTCAAGATAAGCCCATACACCACTCCTTTCCAGTTGTCATGGTTGTAGATGTTTTATTTTTATTCCACTAAGTACTGGATATAACAATCTGCTGAATCATATACGATAAGGAGATGTTGTGTGATTGCCAGTGAGACAACTATCCACCTGAGACAAAATGCCATGGATATGAGCAACTATAGGTCACTAGATATGGCCGTCAACCATGAGTAAAACCAACAATTATATAGTCAACTATAAAAGACAAATCAAAATAGTGTTTATCCACGATCCTTTGAATGATACATCTTGTAAAGTAACTATGGTGATTCTACCATTATTTGACCATGTTAAAAACAATATAAACTATTTATGCACTCATGCTGCCTAATTCAAACATCAATAACTCAATCATTCAATTACCTCATATATATACAAGTTTCCACAAAACATTTTAAAGAATATATGTTTTTATTACAGTACCTGGACACCAAGGCCAATTTGTGTTTGGTAAATTACGTAATAAACCGGTGATAATAATGCAGGGACGAGTACATGTTTATGAGGGATATCCATTGCACAAGGTAGAATACTTGTTAGAGCTGGCTGGTTTACACTTTGTTAATAAATTTTTTTTTAATTTTCACCATTACTCATCACTGGTTTCACAGATAAGTATAAAATTAGGCTGGTTTAAAATTTGAAATCTTGAATATCTTTGATAAAATTTTGCCATAAACTTTACTCCAGGCTAATATTTTCCCCCAAAAAATATTCAGATGATGATGCTGACCAAGGTAAGAGTTTCAGATGATGACGAATATTTGAAGAAATTGTAAAAAAAAAATCAACAATTTAAGAAATTTATAAATAAGATTTTATTTAGAATGCTTTAAAGTAACTACATGTCAGTACTAAAATTGTAATTTTAAGATTTGTGTACAAGATATGAGCTGTGTTGAATAGAAATCTTCCTTATGCATGTGCATTTACATGTTTATGTAAGAAGACCTTGATTGATTTTAAATTTTTAAACAGTAATACAGTCTTTCAGTAGAGATTTTTTCAACCAGAAATAGGGAAACCAATGGAGTATACATCATTTGCATAAGGTCAATTTTAATCAGACATAGCTCATATGTTGACATGATTAATGTCACACGTACTGTGCTAAAATAAAAAAACTAAGATTAAAATTTTTGAAAATGTAGTGTCAACTGCCACAGCTTATTATTAAAGAGCATGCATACACATGAATTAATTTATTTTTAAACTACAAGTATGTTAATTAAATACTTTTTTATTTCAGGTTACATTACCAATAAAGATATTGAAACTGATGGGTGTTACAACACTATTTATAACTAATGCTGCTGGTGGTATTAACAGAGACTATAACGTAGGGGACATCATGATAATGAAGGACCATTTTAATATTCCAGGATTCTCAGGTTTAAACCCACTAATAGGACCAAATGATGACCGGTAAATATCTTCTTAGATATATATAGCCAAACATCTCTCTCTCAGTCATTCAGTTGAAACCCTACATTGACATGTGTTTTGTCACCGTATATTTGTTGCGCCTAACAGAATTTGCCCTGGAAACTTTGTTATAAACAATGACAGAATATCTACCTATTGGAACAAATATTATATGGCATTTATTTCTTTAGGAACATATACTGTGATATTTATCCCATTGGAAGTGATATTGCAGAATATTTTTTTCCATTTGGAACTTCTATTATGAGGGGACTTCTATTTCGTGACTCAAATCTTAATCTTCTCATTTTCCTTGTTTTCCGGCTGAAGTATGTTGATCTCTCCCTGCACTCAGGTTTCCTTCAGCAATAAAAACTGGCACCACAAAAAAGCAAACAGTTCTGAAACCGACATTAAAATAAAAAATACAAAAATCAATCAATCTATCATCTCCTATATACTGGTAGATATAGTAGAGAAGATAAAGACTAACATCTGCTTTAGTATTATTAAAACTGAACTGTGGCATTTAATGAAAGCTTCAATATGGAACAATTCTTCTTATTATAAGTACTACCATCTTTTTTGTATCTGATAAATAATAAATCGAGGTAGAAGTAAAAAGAAAAGTTTTTCATATTTATTCATAATACAAGTAAAGTTCAGCATGAATCAATTGTGAATCAGGTGGGATAGAACCACAAACCCCCCCTTCCCCCCCACCTTTTTGTTTAGAAGATCTGTACGTCAACTCTGGATCTGCCCCCTGTGAATGTGCATCTGTCTGATAGTACATTGTATAAATTGAAACCCTGAAAAACCTATTATTGACCACTCATAATAAAGAACTTGTCCTGAACATTGTTGCCATAATACTTGTAAAATAAACATTAACTTTATGTCATCTTTTGTAGATTTGGACCAAGATTTCCAGCATTATCTAATGCTTATGATTTCAATCTACGTAATCTGGCTAAGAAATGTGTCAAAGAACTAGGTTATACAGATTTCTGCAGGGAAGGAGTTTACTCTATGTTAACAGGACCATCTTATGAGACTGTCACAGAATGTAAATTTCTACTCCAATGTGGCGTTGATGCTACTGGTAAGAATAACATACATATACCTTTAACTGAATGTAGTTTTACCTGCTCTTTTGTGTATCATCCGTCAAAGTTTGATCATCTAGTTTCTTATTAAATAATTGGCACTTTTTGAAAACTTTCATCATTTGATTATCAAATACTGTATAAATTCCGCAATTTTTGCATGCATTTATTATTGCAAATTTTGATAATTTTGGCTTTTGTATTGTCTTCAATTTGATGGATACTTTATATCCCTAACATGCATGAGATAGTTGCCACCTAACATGAAGTCATCAACAGCCAAGTAGTTTAACAAAGTTTTTATCTGAATGTTGGAGACAAAACAATTACATTAAGAATTTTAATATTGATCCATTATTCAGTCTCTCTTTTGAAATACATCTTATAATACATTCAATGCACAGGACAGATAAAGTAATGAATGTTATATGTTTTTATATGTCAGACATTAAGATTTGAGTTGTTAGTAATTTGTTTATTTTCTATAGGTATGAGTACAGTACCTGAAGCTATTGTGGCAGTGTATTGTGGCATGAAAGTGTTTGGATTATCTTTGATTACAAATAGCTGTATTATGGAGTATGACTGTAAAACCTGTGCAAATCACGAAGAAGTTCTAGAGACGGCAAAACTCAGAAGTAAAGACGTACAGACTCTTATTTCCAAAATGGTGGCCGAGGTTGAAGTGTAACATCCAATCAGAATTCATATGTTGTTAATCTCTTTGTTGATTGTTTTCTTGTTAAAATTTATTGTTATACAATAAGGGACTAATAAATTAAGAGAATAATTCCTTGAAAATGTCTTCCCTGAAAAAGAAATAGAATTCAGGAGTCGGTTCCACAAAAAAACTTACGACTAAGGTTTATTGTAAGTACACTGAATTTTTCATGACTTATGACTAATCTTCATCATATTGTTTTTGTGGAACCCTCTGCAGTAGCTTTAATCAGATTATTTCACTCAGTTACCAGTTCTCATGATTATAATAGAATCTCAGATTATTTTGTTTTTAATAAGCTAGATAATAGTAGATTTTTTTTTAAATATTATCAGTAGGTTTGATCATGTAATGGGTGGATTTATGGAACTGCATAAAGTTGTTTTCATTCAAAAGGGGAGATTTTTCTTGTATTTTAGATCATGCATCAAATTCTTGTGCTTTATTTTCTGTTTTGATGTTAATAAAAAGATGTTCAAGGGAGACAATTGCCTGTGTAAAAAAAAGTGCAAGATTAATTCCCTTTAAATTCATTGTTGATATCTGACTTGAAGTAAAATTAACAGACCTTTACTAAAAATTTCAGTGGAAACTTTTATACAAGTTTATGAAAAATGATAAATTAATTGTTTGATGAATTTCTGTTAAAATGTCTATGTAAAAAACAAATATTCATCTGATATACAGTAATAAGCTGACTGTAGTTGTATATCAAAAGGCTGTGAGTTTATTTGTATATGGCATAATAATTTGATATTTCTAATGACTTTCGTATTACTAAAGAAACAATAATGAATCTCTCGATACATTTATGTTAAGAATATGTTTCTAATGTTGTAAAATTTAAGAGGGTCACTTTTCATTTGAAATAGAAAGCCTCTTTAAATTTTGTAAATATTGTGTGTGATACTTGTTTTGTATAGTATTTTAAGACTGTAATTTATTGTTATATGAATGAATGAATTAAAAAAAAGTGTTTATAAGTTTAATGATCATGAATTTATTATCCATACTGTCAATACTGCTAATAAATAGGATTTGAGAACAAATTAATGTAAGAAATTTGGATAAATTTCACTTTACTGTGCACCTTTCTTAAACAGTATGGGATTTATAGTTTAATATTCACATATATGGGACATTTGAAATATTATATGAACATAACATTATGGTATGGATATTATAATAATGAATTAATATTGAATGCTTAAATGAATAATTACTCTGTATGTTAATATAGTATGATATCTTTCTACAGCAGTTTGAGTAGGATTTATGTGCTTTATTTAATTTGTAAAAAGTTTTTTATTCATCCTTCGAAGATGTTGAAAATCCTTGCATTTTGCAGTTAACCAAAATTTAAGTAAAACAAAAATCAATTAAGAACAATCAAACTTTTTTGTTTCAATTACGAAAGATATCTTTTATTTTCATTTTTTATAAAACATGTTCCATATAGTGAAAATGTCTCAAAAATTTTTAATTGAATATTGAATTACTTAATACATTTATTATCTATATAAGACTTTATTTCATTGTTTTTGTTGAGAAAGGCAGCTATGTTCCTATGAAATGAATTTTTAAACATAAACCTTTCATGAATTTTTCTTTCACTTTTATTCTTAAAATGGCTCTACTGAAATTTTAGGTCCAAATTATGTTTTCAATGACATATTACTTTCAGTATCCTGGTTTAGGATACAGAAAAAGAAACTGTTCTGTTTTTAAATATTTTTTGAGAAGATAAGCTTTAATCATTGAAGTTTTTATCATCAGCATTTTAATATATAACAATTAAATTAAGAAACATCAATACTTCTTTTCACCAAAGGTCATGCATTGCTAAAGACTACAAACTAGTAGCTATTTATTTAAAGATTAGAGATAGAATTTATTTATTTTGTTAATTTTTACATTACTTTTTGATGAATCTCATTTATTTGTATAAAGCCAAAAAGGACTATGTTTCTTGCATCCTTACCTATCCTGAATTGCCAATGCTTTCTTAATGTTAATGACCTTTTTGGTTACGGACTGTATTTTTGTTTGAAAACTTTTCAAAGAACTGATAATATCCATTCAAAAGCCTATATAAAATGAAAATTAAAAAACCACTTTATATCTAAATAGCAGTACCTACCTTGTAATCTATTGTTACTTGCAGGAAACTGCATGGAAATTGGTATCTATTTTTAATTTTTCCCTTACCATTATAGCTATAGAAAGTTTCTGAACAAAGTGTGGCGTGTTGTGAATCTCAAATAGTACAAGAAATTAAGTTTGTCTTTAGAGATTATTTTTTATATTATTTTTTGTTATTATATTTAATCACTGGCTAGAAATTCACTGTCATCATGAATATTTATTATTGACACCAAGTTAAGATTACACATCAATGATAGTACAAAATGTATACTGTTACTTATTTTGAGTTTCTTTGACAAAATGGTAGTGTCTTCCTGTTATACAGGACCTTGATGACACTTAATAAAAGACCAAAATCATATGAAAAGGTTTCCGGACCATTGTACGACATACAAGTCTGATTGTTTTTTAAATAATATTCTGCAAATGTGAAAATACAGGTATATTTTGCAACTGCCTTAAATACACAGGTTAACATATGATTGTTTGTATTGAGTGTTGTTGACATAAGCTATACTAATAACAAAAATGCATTTTATATTTTTGAATCTTGATGTTTATATTTTTTCCCGGTGATGAAGATCTCATGAAGAAATATATATGACATTATAAATGAAACATTTTTTATGCCTCGGCTGTGATGGAAGGGGCAATAAGGTTTACCTGTGACCATATGTCTCTAACTTCACTTTGCCTTGACCAAATGTTATTGAATTCTCACACAATGATTATTACCACAAAAAAACATACATCAGATTCAAATTTGGGTGTGGTTGCTTTCACTGTTCTTGAGTTATGTCCTTTTATAAAAAGAAAATTAGCTGAATGTGCTGTTTTCTCATTCCAAACTTGACTTTTCTACAATCTGAAACTTATATACAATGCTGACTGCCGCCAAACACAGATCATTTGAGGATTTGAGGAATAAATTAAAAACATTTTCCTGTTTGATGCTCAATACATATATAATAGTGTATTGTTATTGTTTACTCTTTAGTGCATAACTTGTTGACATTAAATATTGTTTTATATGTTTTAATATTGTTATTTTCCCCAATTATTTGGTTGGTCATATCTCAGTTAGTGAAGCCAGATTTATTTTTGTTTATAAATATTATTTTATGTGTGCATGCCTTTATTTAGACACACACCTTTTGTTTATTTTTTATCCTCCAATACTAAGTGTAGCATGCAGAATGAGTAAATTGGATATTTTCAGTAATACTAGATCTCAAATACCAAATCATGTCCAAAGAAGGTAGAAATATAGAGGTAGGCATTGTGACATATTGATATTTAATCTTGTTTTACTACCATTAACCGTTAACATGTTAATTTAACTTTATATTTGAACACAGAAGAATAAAGAAATTGGGTCATTATGGTCAATTTACAATGAAAATGCTCATTCCTTCATTCCCTTATCATTATTTATTTATAAGCATAAGTTTTCATATCCAAATTCATTTGTAAGTAGGCTTTCCCATTTGCTAACAAAGAATTGTAATAATTATTCTTTCTGAACTTCTAAAATGTATTTAGAATAATGTGTGCTTAATTAAGATTGCTGTGTATTTATATCTTGAGTATAATGATTATATGCTATTTGCTATTGTTCACATACCATTGTTATGATTTGAATATAAAGCTAGGAACAGAAATGTCTACATGTTGAGTATGTATAAGTATGATCTCTTTAGTGAATCTTTTTAAAAATTACTTAAACATTTGACATAAAGGTAGGTCAGGTGTTGTCACACTGAATGCAATCTGGTGCAAACCTCTGCTTTCTAATGTACCAAATATACAAACATAGATATGTGATTAAGAAAGTTAAAGCTTGATATTTATAATACTATTAAGTTTAGTTCAATTACTTTAATATGTAGAAATATATCAGAATTAATTGAAAGCAGGTTGAAATTTCAATATTGTAGGTGTTTCAAAATACATCATATGATAATATCTCAATAGAGACATTTTGTATGTATTATAGAAGATATTTAAATGCATATCAGCATACAGAGGGTTAGTTGTGGTAAATTATTGGTATGTAAGCGTAGTGTGTAAGCAAATAAAAGATTTGTTGTTGAGATTTGATAAATAAAGGACATGCATCATACTTGTTTACTATTTTCTTAAAATGATAAATTAGAAGTAAACATCTGTCCACTACAACAGATGTTACCTTTTAAAAAAAAAGTTGGTCAAGGTATTTACTAATGAGAGTTATATTTAGAAAATGTGTCCTTTGGATAATTGAAATAGTGGCCATGTACATGTAATAGTTGAGATTTATTAGGACACTTCACAACAAAACAAACAAGACATTTTACATTTATATAAAAATATAATGGGTTAAGCAAAAGTCTGAACAATGAGTAGAAGCAGAATTTAAAAATGATTAGTGAATGCAAAAAAAAACATTTACCTGCATACATATTTAAAATGTAGAAAGTTTACATGCACTGCCAGAAGATGCTCCCTAATCAGAAGCTTTATTGAGAAAAAAAAATGCCATACATATGGTTTGTGTTAAAAATACTTGTAAGGACCAGCTACAAAATGTTCTATCATTGTTCATTTTTCACCTGTTCCACAATGAGATACCGGTACTTGACTTATTCAAAACCCTGACTTTTAGCAAGCACCATTTGTACTAGGTACTGTAAATCAGAAATTATTCTTTTTTTTTATATTAAAGAATGGAAAACTATGATTGATTAATTGTTGCAATTTCATGAAAAATGAGCATACTGATACATTTATCAGATATCACAATGCAAGTTATTTCAATTTTCACATTTGCAATAATTTCTGAATTTACAGTACATGTATCTAAGATGAAGATTAGTTATAAAACATGGATATAGGTAACCCCCAAATTAAATATAAAAAGGTATGCATTATCTATAGGATTGTATGCACTGCAATATCAAATTGTCTTGACAGTACAAGTTCTCCTTCATCCACTAAAATAAATGAATCCAAGTTTAAATACATAGCAAAATATGACCACTAAAATACAGGCTCCTGACTTCAGACAGGAACATGCAGAAGCTAAAGGTTTAAACATGTTTACAAGTACCAAATCCTTCCTCTTAACATGAAAAGTATTGTTAAAGCACAACATAAATAAAAGACCATACTATAAATTTGTGAAAAAGAATTGAATCATCAGATTATAACAAAGCATACACACACAAAAGGACATGTTCAGTGGTTGTCATCTGTTTATGTGGTTCATAAGTGTTTCTCTGTCCTTGTTTTTATATAGATTAGACAGTTGGTTTTCCACTAGTAATTTCTGGGGCCCTTTATAGCTTGTTGTTAGGTGGGAGCCCAGGCTCCCTGTTGAAGACCATACCTTGACCCATAATGGTTTACTTTTATAAATTGTGACTTGGATGGAAATTTGTCGCATTGGCACTTATACCAAATCTTCCTATATCTATAAAAAACTTGAGTACCAATCTGAGAGTACTTCAGCAGCTACTGAAGGCTAACTAAAAAATTCATGTGTCCAAGAATTAAATTTCAATCAGTACACATGCAATGGATTTGATGTTACTATTATTTTGTTGGAATTAAACTTTTATCAATACCTTTGCTTGTGTCCGTTTCAATTGGCACAATTTATTTTGGTGATTTTGTTCTATCCACAAATATAAGCTAAAATTTACACCCACGAAAATAACCCGCTATACGGTATGACCTTGTTTAAAGGTCTGCATGTAGGTCAGACAAGGTTCACCTGTCAGACCTCAACCTTATTGCAAAGATCAGTGACCAAGGATTAGTTTTTATGGTCAAGATTCTATAGCAATATGTCAATTATATTTAATGTAAAGAATGATTACAAGGTGTAGATTCTTTCATTGATCAAGGTTAAGTTTTAGTGGTTAGTTCCCATGTCTGAAGTTACTATGAGCCCGTTTCAACTTTATTTGGTGTACAGCATGATTGCCATGTGTACATGTCTGTCTAGCAGATTTCATATGACCATGACCTCATTTTCATGATTCATTGGTCAATGTTATGTTTTCACAGTTTTGTTAGTTTTCAGATGCTATAACTTCCGTTCTAAGCATAAGGTCAACTTTATTTGATGTATGGAATGATTTTAAGGCATGCCTATCTGTATGTCAGCCAGGGGTAATACTTGTGCACGTCATATAAAAAAGAAAATGTGTTTAATACGATTGCCATTGAGGCAACTCTTCACATGAGACAGAATGACACAGATATTATCAACTCTATGTCACTGTACGCCCTTGAACAATTAGACAAGCCCAAACATCATGTTTATTTACTTGTAGAAGTAAATTTGTATGACTTTCATATTCATCAAGATTTGATTTATCTCCCCTTAATCTTCCTGTAAAATTACTTAAATACCTTAGTGTACATGTTATTCTTTTTTGCAGGCTTGTTTATGAGCAGTGTTCTGAAGATAATTGACAAATGAGTTTTCATAGACAAAGAAATTACACAATTATGAATTAAGTAAAGACAAATCTTTAAGATGAAATTCAGAAATTATTTCGTGCATTTAATTATTAATGCAATTTTGTCATTTTAGACTAAAATGGGATTTTGATTTTTGCGATATTGAGAAAAATCCAGTCTAATTCATATAAAATATTTCAAAATGCGAGTTTTATTTATTGCAATAATAACCCTGTCGCATTTTTGGCCATTATTAAAACATTGTAATAATTTCTGAATTTACAGTAACACTAATTTACAGCAATGTAATCAGGAGATGTTCAAGAAAAAAAGAACACATGACTTTTTTTACTTATATTACTGAATGTCTAAGGGATATAACTCTACCTCCAATGTACAAGTAAATAATAAAAAAAAACACACTTCAAATATATAAAAGTACAGGGACTATTATACTGTTGGTATAATAGTCCCAGATAAGTATCACCCTTGACAGTTATAAATCATGTCAGTACCAAAGTATAGATTACTGAGCTGAAATGACAACCTTAGGAACTGATAGTCCACAAGCAGTGGAATGGCTTGGTGCTTTTAAAAATAAGAATAATAATTTCAATTTATAAATTTATAAACAAACAATTAAAGAAATACGTCAGTCTTGTAGGGTTCATCTGATTGTGACCTCATTTAAAAATGGTTCATGGGTCAAGTTCTTATGACTGTCTTTTTTTCCTATACTATAATCAAAAGCTCAGCTATATTTGGTGTATGGAATTATTAAATGTTGAATTGTTCAGTTGGTTTTTCAGATGCTATTAGCATTAAGCTTACTTTATTATGTGAATGGTATGATTGTAAGATTTACATGTCTGTCTGATAGTGTTCATCTAACCTTGACCTTCTTTTACATGGAGTTTTGTCTTGATAATGTAATATTTGTAGTAAAACCATCATAATGAAGTCAATATGGACTCAATATAATTTCAATCATAACTATAACAAGTAAAGTAGACAAGACATTTCAGCTTATTAAGTCTTGTTTTCAATTTTGACCAAACTAAATTTAAAGTAAATAGAGGAAAACCATGAACAGCAAAACTTATCAGGCAGACATTATAGTAGACAAGCATTCTGTGAGCATGGCAATTCATAGTCTGCTACTGGCTAAAAATACATTGTATAAGAACAAAATTCAAACTTGATCTATAACTTGTCATGGTGAAAACTCTTTAACAATTATCAATTCAATATCTTCAAGCATGAAGAAAAAGTTATGAAAACTCATTGTTCAAGAGAATTTTCAAGTACAAGGGCCATAACTCTGCACAAAATCATCATACCGAGACAAAATTCATAGTTGAACTGTAATTTCTCATGATAAAACTATATACCAATTATCAAATCAATATCTCCACGAATGACAAACTAGAGGCTCTAAAGAGCCTGTGTCGCTCACCTTGGTCTATGTGAATATTAAACAAAGGAAGCAGATGAATTCATGAAAAATTGTGTTTTGGTGATGGTGATGTGTTTGTACATCTTACATTACTAAACAGTCTTGCTGCTTACAATTATCTCTATCTATAATGAACTTGGCCCAGTAGAAAATGTTAATAAAAATTTACATATTTTATGAAAATTGTTTAAAGTTGACTATAAAGGACAATTACTCCTTAGGGGGTCAATTGACCATTTCGGTTATGTTGACTTATTTGTAAATCTTACTTTGCTGAACAGTATTGCTGTTTACAGTTTATCTCTATCTATGATAATATTCAAGATAATAACCAAGAACAGCAAAATTTCCTTAAAATTATCGATTCAGGGGCAGCAACCCAACAACGAGTTGTCCGATTCATCTGAAAATTTCAGGGCAGATAGATCTTGACCTGATAAACAATTTTATCCATGTCAGATTTGCTCTAAATGCTTTGGTTTTTGAGTTATAAGCCAAAAACTGCATTTTACCCCCTATGTTCTATTTTTAGCCGTGGCGGCCATCCTGATTTGATGGCCGGGTCACCGGACACATTTTTAAACTAGATACCCCAAAGATGATTGTGGCCAAGTTTGGATTAATTTGGCCCAGTAGTTTTAGAGGAGAAGATTTTTGTAAAAGATTACTAAGATTTACGAAAACTGGTTAAAAATTGACTATAAAGGGCAATAACTCCTAAAGGGGTCAACTGACCATTTGGGTCATGTTGACTTATTTGTAAATCTTACTTTGCTGAACATTATTGCTGTTTACAGTTTATCTCTATCTATAATAATATTCAAGATAATGACCAAAAACAGTAAAAATTCCATAAAATTACCAATTCAGGAGCAACAACCCAACAACGGGTTGTCGGATTCATCTGAAAATTTCAGGGCAGATAGATCTTGACCTGATAAACAATTTTATCCATTGTCAGATTTGCTCTTAATGCTTTGGTTTTTGAGTTATAAGCCAAAAACTGCATTTTACCCCTATGTTCTATTTTTAGCCATGGCGGCCATCTTGGTTAGTTGACCGGGTCACTGGACACATTTTTTACACTAGATACCCCAATGATGATTGTGGCCAAGTTTGGTTAAATTTTGTCCAGTAGTTTCAGAGGAGAAGATTTTTGTAAAAGTTAACGACGGACGACGCCGGACGCCAAGTGATGGAAAAAGCTCACTTGGCCCTTTGGGCCAGCTGAGCTAAAAAAGGTGTAGAAAACTTATTATTTTAGATAACTTTCTATGTCAAAGAACAATAACTCTACACAAAATCATCAGACTGGAACGAACAGACAGACAGAGTGTAAACCTAAAGTCCCCTTAGCCAGTAGGGCACTAATATATTAAAAGGACTAAAATTTTCAGTCATCCCTTTATAGCTTACTAATGATGATTTTCCAACATTGTTTTTGCATATTATGCCTTCATTGAATTCATGTGTAAATAAGCTGTTGTGCTGATTCTATACATTTATTTATTTGTCTTGTACTTTGTTAAGAACAAGTAGTAGCTGTTTGGCTGTTGGCAATCCTTATTTAAATAAATAAGCATTAAATTGGATTATTTATGTGTTCCATGACTGCAGGTTTGTTGTTTTCAAGGACAATTTAAAGTGAAATCTTTTGTTTTTCCTCATTATTTTTATTTACCTGAGTACCCCTATGGGTCAATGTTTTAAGTCTAATATAAATTGTGTCATGTTTTTGGTAAGAGGATCTGGCATACAGAATTAAAACAAAGTGTAAAAAACATTTTTTTTATAAATTCAAATAAAACCATGTATATTTACAATAAAATGATTTACACAATGTATCACAACTAAACAGCATTTTCTCATCCTCAGACTCATGACATGGCAAAAGAAAAGAACATGAAATATGAGCTGCAATCGAAATTGTAAATTAAGTTCATCTAGCCCAAAAGACTACCCATTATCATGATTGAGGAAAAGACAACTTTTTGTAGTGGAACGCTCTCACTAAATTGACTTACAAAAGGTACATGTATGTGAATACTTGTCAACTAGTTCAATCATTTAGTAATAGTTTTTTTTACAATAAATGCATATTGACATAAGTGTGGATGTATGAAGGGAATTATTTATTGATAAAATAAGTGGTGACAATTTATATCACAGGACAATTCTGCTAATACTGTCTGCAGTAAAACCAACACGTTACTGAGTGAAAGGCATTTTGAAACTTCCTGATACCCTGAATGATTATAAGATTTTATGACATGTACATGTATGATGAAAGACTAGAAATGTATATTTGTAGAATATTTCACAAGAATTTACAGTTTTCAAAACCTTCCTCCAAAATGTTTCTAGAACTGATGATGTTTTTCATGTGACACTGCCATTCAACATTACACATCCAAACAGAATTCCTTTATACAACAATGACTTCAATCGTCTGAATCCAGAAATTTCCATCTTTCATCATCAAAAATACTGACAATATTTGACTGTCTTTGTA
This sequence comes from Mytilus edulis, assembly GCF_963676685.1. Lineage (NCBI taxonomy): Eukaryota > Metazoa > Mollusca > Bivalvia > Mytilida > Mytilidae > Mytilus > Mytilus edulis. Next base: position 19,953,664 of record NC_092348.1, on the reverse strand, counting down.
CATTCTTTGCTTTTGCTTTATCTGCATTTACTTTTCTTCTTGCCAGTCTCTATAAAATACAATTATATCAGTATAATAACATTCTATGAAGCTTCAACAAAGATATTGATGTTTACAAAATTTAAATCCTGGCTTTGATAATTTCAACTGCAAAACCATATTAGTCCTTTTATTAGTAAAATATGTAAAACAAATTTGAAATGTTTTCAAAATTATGCAGGGGCCTGGGTGGCTGAGAGGTCTTTAGTAATCAAACTACTGTATCACTAGCCTTTCAACACTGAGGATATTAGTTCCTATCCTGCATGTGGCAGATGTGCTCTATCAATTTAATTGACTAGGATTGTCAGTTTATCAGTTTTAAAAATACAGGCACAAAAATATTTTTCTGAATTTTACATTGAATTGGTTTTTTTTAAATTATTATAAACAAAGTTAAGATTCTGTCCAAATTTCATAAAATTTTGTGAAGGTTTAACAAAAGTATTGATGTTCGAAAACTTTTACCTTAGACTGTATGACTGTATCTTATAATTTTAAAATGATAATTTGAAATTATGGAAAAATGAACAAAAAACATTTTGAATTTTGCTCCAGACACTATATTTTGATCATTAGGAAGCTTCTGTCTAAGTTTCATGAAATTACATGAAAAATTGACAAAAAAGTACTGTAATTTAAAAAAAACTTTAACCACAGAATGGACCAAAAAATTGACTCTGATAAAATAATGTGGGTCACTATTTTTCACTTCCACAACAAAATGTTGCATGCTGGACAATAGTCTAAAATGAGATGCTATCAGTATTACCTCTTTCTTCAGACACTTTGACATCCAATGTTCATGTCTGTCACAATGGCCAAAGAACTTTGAGAAAAAATTCTGAAAAACAATAATAATATTTGTCAAAAGTCTGTTATCATGAATATATATGTTAATCATTTGACTATCACACTATCTCACTTAGTAAAATTTGATTAATTAACCTGTGAACACTGTTGGTTACTGTTGAATTTCTAATGTAAGGCACTGCATACATAACACTGCAAAAAGTATGTGTATTATCAATATGTGAATACTACTGTCATCTTATTCACAACATTTGTCTTCCTTGGAAAATCAATCCATATACAATGTTGGTTTTCCTGTGTGAATTTTTTTACACTAGTAGTTTTGGAGCCATTTATAGCTTGCTGTTTGATGTGAGCCAAGGCTCTGTATAGTAGGCCATACTTCAACCTATACTTTTTTACTTTTAAAAAATGGAAAAAGGTCTCATTGGCACTTATACCACATCTTCTTATATTTAGTATCAAAATTTCAAATACTGGTAATTAAGTCTTTAAAGATTACTAACGTGACAAAACAAGGCAGTATAATAAATACTTGACTACAATCATTCTTTTAACTACAGACATTTCATTCTTTCCACTGAACAAATTTGTAATGCAAAGATCAGTAATGTGTCATGCATCTAAAAACTGTAAATATTTGTTATGTTTGTCATGTGGCTGTCCGTTGATATTAATCTCGTATCCATGATATCTATTTCTAATATTATGTCTGTATACCGGAACTAATTTTCAATTCTTGTGTATCATGTGTATGCTTTGGAAATTTTTTACCACTACTTAAGTAATTGCATTATATTTACTTCTATTTCTCATGTTTCTATTTGTTATTAACATGTGATTAATCTATTTAATCTATAATTACATGAGGAGGTTCAGGGCTAGGTTAGTGACAACACATTGGACATGTGTTGAAGATAAAAAATAATAACATCATATTTAATAGATGAAGAAGCAGATGTTTTCTAAATACATACATTTTCCATGCATTTCTTATAAGCATAAATAAACTTGTTGCACTCTTCTGTATGGAGATGTGCGGATAAGTCTGTATGCATTCTGGATTAAAGCCCTGAAAAAGAAAATATAATAATAACTTTATCAAATATATGTACATTTAATTTCAATTGCAGGAAACATTTGTATAAAAAAGTAACAAATTAAATGGATCTGAACAATTCAATTATCTAAATTCTGATGTTTCTTTTAAAATATTTCTGGCAGATAATATAAAAATAGCAATAATATAGGTATTGGAAGGATTAAATATTTTATGATATAGACTTGGGATTCCTCCTAGAAAATATGTGATAAGGTAAAAAGTGAGATAACTTCTCTCTTAAATTTATATAATTTCCAGTGACCACTGTGGATAGTTAACTAGGACCTGATGAGTATATAAAAAAAAAACATACTATATCTAGTATATATATTTATGTTCATTAATCACAGAAAATAATTTAAGCAACAGTTGAGGCAAACTTAAGTTAAAGAACCAAAACAAAAAATCCAGAAATTTTTCCATGTGTAAAGAGGCAAAACTTAAAACAGAAAAATTGAGCTAAGTTTAGTTGTAATAAGCATTGCACATAAGTTTCATAAAAATTGATTGAAGCAAACTTAAGTTAAAGAAAGGAAAGGGAAAATTCAGCATCCACCCCCCCCCCCCCCCCCCCCCCCCCCATTTTTAAAGGGGCATAACTCTACAATGGTAAAATTGATGCCAGCAGAATTCAACCTTAATTTGTGTTTGTGGTGATAAGCATTGTGTATAAGTTTTATAACATTAATTTGGTTGAGCATGTTGAGGCAAACTACAGTTCAAAAACAACATTTTTTTAAAGTTAATCTTAAATGCCCAAATAACTGTTATGGGTGCTTAATTGATCAGATCCAGATTTAACTAGGGTGTGGTAATAACTACACTGGAACTCTAAACATGTTACATGTCATAATAACCATTGTCCCCAACCTGATAAACACCATTGTCAAAACGACTTTACAAAGTGTCATAGGTTTTTTTGCTCTCCCCTTTTTTCCTAAGTCCTTAATTATTTTTTTTCCATTAATATTAATTTCAATTATTTTGTGTTTTACAGTCATGACAGTACAAAATGAACATAAATATACTAGAAATAACTTGTATTTTTATTTACTATCAATTTCAAGTTTACTATCCACAGCGGTCACTGATATATTATATAGAAAGACGGTATCTCGCTTTGTACCTTATATATCACCTATTTTCCTAGGTGAATTCTAGGCATGCTAGGGGGGAATCCCAATTTTAATTCATTAAATATTTAATTTCCTTTATCATGTTTATAGGTCAGTGAGCATGACTCCTTTCTGCAAACATTCCTCTTCAAGTTTTTAAAGGTGCCATTGCTTTTAATATAATTTGATGACTATGGACAGAACCAATTAGTTTAATTTAATGTTGCCCTGTTTTAATTTTTTATTGATGGAAGTAAATCTGGTTCCCTGCATTAAATGCTACATATGTTATTCAGGGGCGTAGCTAGAATGAAAAGATGTGCTAGCAAGTACAGCCGAGTGGAGCGACATTTTGGGACTCTTTTATGCAGAAAAATGGGGTTTTTTTTGGTTTTCGGTCATGGGGCGGTTAAAAGAGGAGCTATATGTAGATAGGACTTATAAAAAATTTATGAATGTAAAACTATTAATAAATCTTCTGTATAGAGTAATACATAAACAACACATATTTGTGATACAGAATTTACTCAAAATTGTCCAAAATCTGCTCTTCGGGTCTAGACAGAAACAAACTTCTCTATTACTTTGTCAATATTCACACTGTAATCCCGATGAATATGCAGTAACGCATGCTAGTAACTGTAGTTGTTCATTGTTGATCGTACATTTGTTTCAACATACGTAGTACACTGAAAGATCTCCATGGTAACACACGAGAGATGTTATAAACCAGTGTATGTGTTTAGCATCCAGCAAACTCCCAATTGAATTCGTCAAAATTACATGCCAGGTCAGTTTCGTGTATCTCAGACAATGTTGAGATTTGTTCATTTGTGATATTTTCTACAACACCGGCGATGAAGCAGATACAGTGCAAATAGCAATTTTCTGATAATACTAGAGGCGACTCCACTCTCAAGTTCCCTTATCATATGGTCTATGAACGCAAAATTAATGAGACTTTCCAATACTGAGGGGGGATAGGAGGGGTCTTGATCCCGAAATCCCGGACTTGAAAAAACGAAATCCAGAGGTCCCGAATTTAAATAAAGCAAATCCCGACATCCCGAAAACCAAAAAAAGGATTCCCGGATCCCGAAAGAGTCAATCCCGAAATCCCGAGCTAAAAAAAACCCGATCCCGGAGTCCCGATAAAGGTCCTATTCCCCCTCAATACTGTTTTACCAAATTTTTTTTTATACCGAATCGATGTGCACGCAACTGCATGTTAGCGTATAGGGAGCTACGCGCCTGTTATTAACAACATGATAATATACTTATATATGAGAGTTCTCTATATAAGTAAAAAGTATAAATATACTTGAATAAGCTTACATATAAATGAAGAGATAAATGAAAAATAAACAAATTGAGCCCCATTTATACATTTCCAAGGCCATCAGTCGAATCGAGGCTTCTTGTGGATAGTAAACCTGGAACATTGTAACAAACCCCTGTGGCCAAAGGCCAAAAATTGCAAAATTATGTAAAACTGTAATGTTTTACTCATGCCATGGCCCGCACGGGTACATTATTTTGCCCTTCAAAAGTTTACCACGCTGATATAACTAACTCCTCCAGTTAAAGTATTAGAGGAATCTATTTTACTATTATATTAGTGGTGCTTACAAAAAAATATAACATGCAATGCCAAGTACAGACTGTGACAGAGATTTTCGTTGCCCTTCTTATGAAACAAGTTAACTTCCGGTCGTGAAATACGTCATCGGAATTTGTGTACACATTGAAGAGAGCCAAAGCGGCAATTTTGACAGACATAAATGGTTTTATTTTCCATTTTCTGTAACAAAAATGCAAAAACAGCTTTTGGGACATGTTGTATCGAGAACCAGAACAAAAGACCTAAAACCAATTCTAGAACGTTGGGGCTGGTTGGAACAAGAAGTAGAACAGATTGATCTTAGTAAAACGAAAAGAGAGATCACAAATTCCCTCATTGAAGTTTGCAATGTAAGAACAACCTGTATGAAAGGCTGCATTATCCCAGAATCTAATGCTTTATTTTTTTTTTGTTTCATTCGTTTAGTAGTCCAAATAATTATGACGTCTGGCAAGGCTTTTTTTTTTAATTTCTGGGCGTCCCAGAAAAAATTTAAAATAGCCTTGCCAGACATCATAATTATTTGGACTATCATCATAATTATTTGGACTATCGGTATAGAGACTTCTCAGCATTTTTTAATTTTTGGCTGCAGACCTGCGTAAAACTCAAAATAATAAATCAAATCAAATAATTTTATTGGTGTAAATTCCTATACAGAAATGATACCAGCCGACAATTACAAAATGCAAATACAAAAAAAAAAATAAACAAACAAACAACAAACAAAAAAAAACAACAAAAAAAACAAAAAAAACAAAAAAAAACAACCAAACATATTTTCTCATTGATCATGATGAGAGATACATATTTTATATTAACATTGCGTGGAGGTGTTATTCATACAATATTATTAATTCAAGCTATTACTATCAGCTTTAATACTATAAAAGCTCTTAGTATAATAATATGATGCAGGTGCTACATACACCTTTATCCTTGATGATTGGAAGTTCGTTACCATAACTCGAACACATCTAAAAAAAAAATCAAAGTCATACATGTACTACGGCTTTCAACACAGAGCCTTGGCTAATTACAAACAGCAAGCTCTAAAAGGCCCTAAAATGACTAGTATAAACCATTTAAACAGGAAAACCAACAGTCTAATACATAAAAAAAAACCAAGGGAAAAACTTTTGAACCCCATCAACAAGCCACTACGGGTAAACAAAAGGTTCTTGATTTAGGATAGGTGCAAACAAATGCAGTTGGTTATAATCTTCTATCGTTTTAACAGGCACCAACCTCCACCCTAACCTTAAATACTGATCAGTGTAACATCACAACATTGATTGCCCATATTGATATGTTATTGTGAAGTCCATGCAAAAATATTAACAAATGTATATCAGTTCATATTGTGTTTGTTATTTCAGCAAAAAGAGGGCTTAACAAAAGATGTTTGTGGAGAATTGGATCTTATTTGTAAGTTTAAAATATTGAGAAGAGAAATAGCTGGGATTTATATACTTAAGATAGTCCATCATTCTCTGTCATCATGGTACATGTAATATATGACTTAATAATTACATATACATGATATACATACATCAAACTAAAAGGATGCAATTGACTTATTTTTATTAGATGACACAATGTAATTAATACTGGATACGGGTAACCTGTCTAAATGGTTTGTTTTTATCTGAAGTTTTAATTATATATGTTTGAAATTAACATACCTGTTCAATATACACAGATTATAAGTAAATTAGTATATTAGTTGTGTTCTTGACCATCTTTATGTAGTGTGAAAGGGTGAACTGGAATTACCCTAGGTCTGTCTGTCTATATTTCTGACTGTGTTTTTAAAAGTAGTAAAGTTCATAATTGTAGAATGCCTCAGCTTGCAAGATATTTTGAAAAGATACTTCAATATTATTGGTGGCCACCACCAAATGGTGTGTAAGGAATAGAGTTTAAATGTTTGTAAGCTGTATGTCAAAATTTAAATGAAGGAGAGTTAAAAAAAAAAAGGACAGAAGATACCAAAAAGGATACTAAAAAATCATATGTCAAAGTATAACAAACAATGCCATGAGAAAACAAGTGCAAAGTGCTAACAATTAAGTCTACAAAGTAAAACACTGAAAAATGTTCAGTATGATCTGGTTCAGGATGTTTACTTGTTAAGCACCTCAAAAGTAAAGGTCAAGGTATTACATAAAAATAAATACATAACTTCACCTGTAAGCATGGTAAGAGACTGCTACTGTGATACAAAAACACTAATATATACAATGTTAATCATTCTGTCTGGTCTGATATTACTTATTCCCAGGATTGCATTTTGTTTACTTTGGAAATTATTTCTCCTGTTCAATTAAAAATGACAATTTCTAAACTAATTAAACTGACAAATATAGTAAGCTTTTTCATTGCATGATAATCAACTGCTCCATTATATTTTTTCTGGTTTTCAATTTTTTAAATAAAAAACCCCTGTAGTGTATGTATAACTGTGTTTTTAAAGAAAAAGTGTGTAAAGAAAATTCGCCACTCAAGATATTAAAATTTTATCATATAAAGCGTGATGCCTGCCACAATAGAAAAATTCAGAAGAAACCAAGAAAATTTGATGTCATAATTAAATTTCAGCTAATCATTTGCCAAGAACAGATATTTCACTAGTGACGAGAAGCATTTTTTTCACTCCAATCAAGAAATGTGAAAATAGCACAAAATTAGAGAAATGAGTAATTAGGTATATAATACACATTTATAATATTCATCATGTACATGGATATGAAAGATACCTGTCACACTTTGTGTAAAGATTCTGATTTCATATAGTTCATTAGTTCTAGATATATATTTTGTATTTTTATGTTTTTTGAAGGTACACAAGAGTATTCAACAAAGAAACAATGGAGTGTGTTTTTAATGGAGAAAGAGGATGGTAATATATCATGTATATTAGATTGTTGAGTTTAAATTTGTTGAACATAAATTATATGCTTATAATTAAGGTAGCACAATACAAAGATTTTTCATCCCCAATCAGACATCTTTAAACTGATGTAATTCCACTCATCCTTCTTTAAATTTTATAAATGAGGTACCAAAAGAAAGAAGAATGATTAATCTTTCAAATTGTGATAATTTCATTATGACATATTATTACATATAAATTAATTGTTATGTAATCAGTTGCTATATTGTGATGTCCATACTTGAATGAATTTAGCTTCTTTGTTATTCATAGCATCCCAAAATATTTTATAGATTCTTGCACAACACCGTTTGACCTCCCAAACTGTGTCTCAGATTTTTCCTATTGTATTTCATTCTCTCATAAATCTTCAATGAAGTTTGCAACATCAATTCATAAGAGATCACTAAATCCAATTGGGTATAAAATTTGTTCTATTGATGTTTTTGGAAATCTGAGACACAGTTTTGGAGGTCAAGCTGTGTTGTACAAGAATCTATAAAATATTTTGGGATGCTATGAAGAACAAAGAAGCTAAATTCATTCAAGTGTGGATATCACAATATAGCAACTAATTACATAACAATTGACAAATGATTGATATATATAATAATTATGTCATAATGAAATTATCACAATTTGAAAGATTAATCTTTCTTCTTTCTTTTGGTACCTCATTTATAAAATATAATGAAGGATGAAATGAATTACATCAGTTTAAAGTTATCTGATTGGGAGTGAAAAAATCTTTGTATTGTGCTACCTTAAGTCAAGGATTTTAGAAACCATAATTGAGCTAAAAAAAAAATTTAAAAAAAAGATCATTTTAAGATTCTATTTCTTTAATTCAAAGCTTGATTTTATGTTTCAGATTAAATTGGTTTCTATGTTTTGTCTTTAGAAAGGGAAGTCTCATTCAATACTTTGGGGAAAAAACAGAACCCTTATAAAAAATACAGTTAAACGTACATCTTGCAACTTGCTGTTTATTGAAATATTTCTAATATTTTTTAGTGGATTATGTCATTTGCCTGAAATATTTGAGTGATTTTGCATACCTTATGTGTCATGTATTTTCTTACAGTAGAAATTGCTGTTTGTTTTTATAAATGAAACTGGAATAATAATCAGTTAGGCTTTAAACTGCAAATTATTCAAATAATAATCATGATCAGCTTACCAGAAAATATTTGAACCAATTTTAACAAAACAATTTTATTGTTTTTGAATTTTCTCAATTATTGTGTTTTCTTTTCTTTGACAATGGATAGATAGGAATTATGTTCTGCTTGAAATTTTTATTTGTAAAACATTCAGAAAATGACAGAAAGATAATTTATCATTTTTCTTTTTCAGAACATTATATAAGTGACAGCAATCTTTCAAATCCACTGAAACTGAAGAAGAAACTGAAGAGTGAGATAACTGTATTTTTTGAGAGAGTATGTGTGTATTGTATAAGGATTATACCACTAAAAAATGTATGGGCGGACAACAATATTTTTTACCCCAAAATCCAGGATTTTATTTTCATTTGAGACAGAGTTTCCAAATGTTTTACAATATATCTACAGAAATGAATATTTTTGTGTCAAAGTCTCCAATACATTTTTCACTAATAGTTGTAAAGCTTATCGGTAGAAATTAGAATACAATCAGTTGACCCTATGCCATGAGAGAAAAGTACCATCTAGATACATTGTATTTGGGCTTTTCCAGAATTAATTGTGTGTGGGGGGGGGGGAGGAAGGCACTTTTATTAAAATTTGATGGGTGGTGGTTATTTAAGGAAGATTGATTTAACATTTAAATGAAATATCCAATTCAAGATGTATGGATGGTGGGGTCAAATAAAAAGTGCCTTCCTTCCCCCCATACATTTATTTTTGGAACAGCCCTTACTCGAGTTAGTTAATAGAACTAAAAAAAAAGAGTGTGTGATGCTGTATTTACCAAGTTACAAGTCTCTCATGACCTCTGCTTTGAACCAACCTGTACACGTAACTGATAATCAATGTAGATTTTACAGAACCCATCATCAACCTGTAAAAATGTCTATTGAAAGTTTTCGTTGATTTTGCATTATTTATAGAAAATAATAAATTTGAAAAAAAAGCAATGTTGTGACAAAATTGATTAAATTTTTGGTTAGTTGAATATTCAGTTGTTTTAAATACTTTTGGCAATTTTCATTATAGTTTTGTATATCTGTCTGTCTTTGGAAGTGACCTATACTATAAAAAGATTATTGGACTAAAGCTATCTTGCCGTTTTGACTACATTTATATTGTCTTAATGATTGGACTTTTTAAAAAAGATTTGGACAATTTATTATTCTCAGGAACAGGACTTTAAGAGTCAGTTAAAGGTGATGTGTGCATATAATGCGTCATGGTGCAGTTGTTTATGTGTGTATTTTTATATTTTATTCCTTTTCTTTGCAGGAGAATGTTGTATCTGTTAGAATGTTAAATGGTGTGTTATGGATGAGGGTATACATACAGAGTGGGCCTAGAAACATGTACCGTAGCAGTGATACAGTCTACATTATATATTATCCTCGAACTCAATATATACTCCTCAGTAGATATAAAAAATCAGTTGAAAGTTATTTGATACAGGTGGGTACACAAAAGAATGTGGGTATCATAGATAATTATAATAATTAAAAAGTTATCCCCAACTCATGTGGACTGATGGGGACTTTTAAAGTCGACTAATTGTTGTGAGTTTTTCTTCTCATTGGCCTATAACTGCTTTCTAACACTACATTTTAACTCGGTGTTCTCCCCAGGGTCTTTTAGCATCATGGTAATGTGATGCTATAATCTTAAATGTGATGCTATTTGAAGTGGTTTTCTTATAGATCATGTAGATTATGTTATGTGTTACAAACGACCAAAGTTGTGATTTTAATGTGCCTTCCATGGGTCCAATGACAGTTTTAATTGACCATTCCTCAAAAGATTCAAAGAAGCATACCTCACTGGTGTTAACTTATTTTAGGCATGATATTTATCGTTATGGCTTGATTAAGACCACATATATGTGTTTTTTACCATGTTTAGAATTTTTATGAGCAACATTCATTCCTCTGATAATAAGCCACAAACTTTTCAGTACTTTCTTATTGAATTCAAATTTGACTTTTACTTTGATAAATGTTTTATTCTATCAAGTTTTTTAAGCTTCAAGTTATATAAGGGTAATTTTATTTATTATAGATTCAATCATATCTTGTATTCATTTAATAATTAAGGTCTAGTAAATTTTATTAGAAATAAATGACACCTTTAAATAGCAACTCATATTGAAACCAATAGGACTGATGAGAACATATTAACCTGTGTTTTCTTGTATTTAGAGTATTCAAAATGTAATGGGATGTGACAAGTTGACAAACAGTCTTCTTACTGGTACCCACTATGAATCACTACTACAGCTGGCTCTAGATAGGAAAAGTCAGGTATGTTAAAACAGTTAGTTATTGTTTGATAATGATATGCTACTACACATCATGCACATGGCATTCAATATTTAAAGTCAGATAATTTAAGTCAATTATGATTTAGGTTGTTGTCTCTTTTACACATTCCCCATTTCCATACTCAATGTTATTACATAATATTTAAAAAAGAAGATGTGGTATGATTGCCAATGAGACAACTCTCCAGAAGAGACCAAATGACACAAAAAATAACTATAGGTCACCATACGGCCTTCAACATTGAGCAAATCCCATACAGCATAGTCAGATATAAAAGGCCCCGAAATAACAAATGTAAAACAATTCAAACAAGAAAACTAATGGTCTAATTTATGTAAGAAAAAAGAAAAGAAAACAAATATGTAACACATCATCAAACAACGACCACTGAATAACAGTCACCTGACTTGGGACAGGTACATACATACAGAATGTGGCGAGATTAAACATGTAAGCGGGATCACAACCCTCCCCTTACCTGGGACAAGGGTGTAACAGTACAACATAAAAACAAACTATAAAAATCAGTTGAAAAAGGCTTAAATCATCTGATGGATACAAATAGAAATACATCTATAACTATATTTGAAAAAAAAAGATTTATCTGACTATTACTGATGTAAGCTTAACCCTTTCGCCGATGAGTCCCGGTTTACCGGGATTCACGCTTCAGACAACTGACGATGAATCCCGTTTTACCGGGATCGGAATACATCTTTTATGTTTCCCGCTCAAAACAGTGCAAACATGAGTTATCTTTCTTTGATGAATACCCAGATGAAAGTGTAAACATGGCGCTTCCGTTTGTTGAAAACCGTGTCAAAATCAGACGAAATTTACGGAATTCACGAGAATTTGAAATGAGGGAACATTTTTTTTGAAAGCATATGGAAGAATTGAAGCAGACTAGTATACTTTTTTGACATAAAATGTGGTTTTACGTACAAAACACTTGGAATGGACATCGTTCAGTGTGAGGAATTTGTACAGCCTCATAAAATTTTTCAAAAGTTTGTCGTTTTGGGTTAAAAAATTACGATTTGGGGTCGAAGAGCAGAATTTTGAGAATTTCACCTAGATAATGCTGAAAATTTGAAAATTTGAATATTTTATGAGGAAAAAATTATCAAAACATGAATAAAACTGTGAACATGGTGTTAGTGAATGAAATAAATACACAAATAACTACAAACAAGTTTTTATTGACATTTATTATGAAGATCTCCCACCTGAGCAATAGTAGCCAGGGAAGCCATCGTCTCAGAGTAGCTTCTGTCTGGGCAGCAATCGGTGAAAGGGTTAAGTCTGTTATGATTGAACACTTCTCTGATGGGAATGTCATATGATTCAGTCATGATTAGCACTGATATTAGAACCAATCAGAGACATTGCTGATATAAACCTATAATATAAATTTATAAAGATCTAACATTTGTATATTTTAGGGTGACTTCAGTAGATACAGATTACAACAGGTACAAAATCTACCACTTTTGCAAAAGCCACCACAGAAAAGGAAAGGTATGTTTGAAGAATTGAAGTAGGTCAACAATGATTGACACATATACGTATTTTTATGCCCCTGCTGGATGCAACAAATACCCCTGACTGTCTGTCAATCTTTCTGTCCATCCATCTCATTTTTGTTTGCACAATCTTATTTAAGTTTATGAAACCTATACACCATGCTAAGAATCAAAATTTGCAGACATTTTAATTCGGGCAGTCGTTTCTAGAGTTATTCCCCTTTTAACTTTTTCAAATTGCAAACCTTGAGTGGAGTCATTCGTGTTGTTAGACAATTTCTTCTTTTATTTTCAACTTAAGTGACAGAAAGTTGTAAACCACCTGAATACCATCTATACTTTTAGTTCTGAAATTAAGTCTATAAACTTTTCTCTAGTTTCAGAATTTGAGAGAGAACCTAATTTACAGTGTGAAGATGAAAGACATAAAAGACAAAGAACAGAAGAACTTGATGAATGTTTTGGACCAAACGAACAACCACTTCTTCAAAAACTAGAATTTAAGGTCAGTGTTTTACAGTTAAGCAATTTGCTGGAGTTGTCTTTCATTGGCCTTAAGAAATTCAATATACTATGTACTGAAACATTCACATATCTACTGTGAGATTTCTTGGCATTTTCTTTTCTGATTATTGTGCTGTTGGGTTGCTGTATCATTCACATGCACACATTACCTCCTCTCATTCTTATTTGTTTATAGAACAACAGTTGTTGGAGTATGAAATGAGAGATTCATGTGAGAAATGGCATGTTTAATTTGACAGGAATTATCTTAATTAGTCTCATTCAAAATTAAGGATGTTTGCTACTGTTTCAAATTAAAATAACAAGCTTTTAAAAAGACTTTTTTAAACTGATAGTATAAAAATAAAGGAACTGAAACAAGGGTTTGTGTGCTTGTTTATTAAATATAAGCCATTGAAAATTTGGCAAGAAATGATTCTCTTAAGACTTTTTATACATTTAACACTTGCATTTTTTTCTTTCAAAAACAGTTTAAAAATAGCAAGGATTTAAAAGAAATTAAAAATATGGCTTTTAAAAACTATATTTTATAAAATTATGAGAAGAAAAGTAGGCCTTAGTGTGCAAGACTTTTAGTTGAACTACATGGATAAATCCAGAGGGCTCCAAATATCTGACAAAAATTCAAATATAAGTGGAGCTAACGTCCTTAAAAAGCCTTCCAAAATAAAGGTCTTGGGATTCACCAGATATTTAAGCAAATGGTCAATAATCAGTAGCAAATGGAATTTAAATCAGATTGAGTAATTACAACATGCTGTATTTCTTCTTCTTAGGTTGCTGTGAAGTTCAGAGGAACCAGTGCTATACCTTCTATACCAGTAGATGACATGCAGCCTTTCCGATGTCGAGTTAAGTTTGAAGGACCATCAGTAATAGACGGTATCAGAAACTTGGCAGAGTGTGGACTTGTCACAATGCCATATCCAAAGTATTTACGATCCGTACATACCCTGGGAAAAAATCATATTAAACTCGCAGATAAAACTGCCATGCAACATAATGTGAGCCAAGTTAACCAGTCACATGCAGAACAGAATGAAAATACACCTGCTAAGAATACAAGGTCACGGTCAAAACCAAGAACCAAGACTAGGACATAACTGTGGAACCTTGAACATCTTTAAGCATAGTGATATTTATATTTGGCTTTTGAGAAATTTGAAAATGAAATGGTGGATTTTTTTTTATGTGTTATTATTGTACATGCTTGTATTATTAAGCTAGAAAGTGTAAACTTGATGTATAATGTGTATAAAAAAGATATAGAAATATTTTAATTTCAAACTATATGCTTGACATTTAGTTTTTGATTTGTCAGACAAGATTTTTTGGGATGTTTGGTGTTCTGTTTCAAAAGATTAAACTTTTTAAAAGACCATCATACTTTCCAAGTATCTATATATTAATAAAGGGAAATAATAATGCAGATAAAAATTAAGCTTTGTGTCCCTGATTCTTGAAAATTTGGCAGGAAATGGATTATCTCTAGATTTTTCATACCTTTAGCATTTGTACCTTTTTTCTTTCAAAAATTATGAAAACATTACAAGAATTTAATGAGATAATCTTAAATGGATTTTTGACAAAAAAGTTTCATTGATTTCTGCTCCATGGTTTATTCCTCTTTTTAAGTGGCAATAAGAACTGATATTGCATTTGATCAAGTTTTTCTTATTTTTTGGTTCAATATCAGATCCATAATGTTAAAATTTTTTTGTAAAGGTAGATGGTTTACATCTTTGATCATGTTGATAGATTGAACGTCCATGCCAAAACCAAGTTTGAACCTTCTTTTTGTCTCTTAAATGACCATTTTGAGTATATATCTTTCCTTTTATGATTTGATGTAAGGAACTATAAGTCATTTATTGAGTGAACAACAATTTTGGATAATAAATCAGAAATTTTTTCCAAAAGACTAAAAAAGTGAAAAAATATATATATATTTATATTTGAAAAAAAAAGTTGTGATAAAATTGCCAATGAGACTACCTTAACATGTATATTTTCGACTATTTTTACTACAAGCCTATCTTACGCAAATAGTTGCTATGTCAATGAGATATACCCAGTATATATCTCAGTGCACATGTACTAAAATAAGTACTGATCTGTGACTTGAAAACTTCTTGGAGTTAAGTATAAAACCATAACTATCCTCCATTTTTTTTTAGAAGGAAAATTAAGCAGAATTGGGTAGCAATGATTTGTATTTTTATTCCAATAATTTTATTTTATAATTATATTTTGTTGACCCCATTCATTTACTGTAAGTTCAGAAATTATCGTGATTTTTTTATTATTGCGAAAAGTGCGACAGGGTTATAATCGCAATAATTTAAACATGATTTTGAAATTTTTTATATGAATTTAAAAAGATTTTTCTCAATATCACAAAAATTAATAGGACATTTTAGTCTTTAAATGACAAAGTCGCAATAATAAATGCACGCAATAAATTATGAATTTACAGTACTAATTTTGGAATATTCAACTAGTTACACCCTCAAATTTGGATTGATGAATCATAAAATTTACAGTGAAACTGGAAATGTTTTATTTTTTTTTTTAAATAAATGTATTTTTAATCATGTATGAAAGTTACTGTTGTATCATCTTTTTTGTAATTTAGAAAACCCTGTTGATGTTGTATACGAAAGACATGATAATAATATTGTGATTTATTGTAACACTGAATATGCTTCAGACTCAAAATCTCTCTGTATGAGGATTTCTTTATTGCATTATTACTTAATCAAATGACTAATCAAATGACAAAACAGTTGCTGTACTAAAAACCCATAATAGATATGTCATGTTTATTGATGAATTACATTAAATTGTGTAAATGGTCATAAGACAAACAATAAACAAAACAGTATTGACAAAATGATTTTTGCATAGACAATTTGTATATAATTGTTTTTTAGACAGAGTCAATGCATAAAGAAATATTTAAGGTTCATGTTTTGTGATTCACTGTCATGAAAATAGTGGATAGTTGTATTCTGCTTAATATGGTTATACACACACAAAAAAAGTGATTACATTTATACTGATTATATTATGAGTACAAATATTGCAGCCCATCCTAATACAATTTCCAATTCAGAAAATTAAATAACAATTTCAACTGTTCAAAATTTTTAGTTTTGTTTTCTTGAACAGTGATAGTTTAGAGTAGTCTTCTGTTATTACAGAATTTAGACTTTAAATCAACATAATAACAAAGTAAAAATTAAAAATTGTGTGTGTTATTTATCCAATTTAACCTCTTTTTCATGAAGTTCTTAAACATAGCTAGATCTTGAATTTGACATTTGTTGTTCAAATTTTAATAGATTACAGCTACGAAACCTAATTAAATTAGGCTTAAATTCATCAGTATCCAGGTCATCTTTACTTTTAATTGTAATATCTTGTGAGGGCAAATTATTAACACTATGTCCAGAACTCTCAGAAATATCTGTCTTTGGTCGTTGTCTGCAAACTGATGACATTGAAACATAGTCATTCATCTGCTCTGATGTTTTCGAAGATGGGATAGTTGGGATTTTCCCAGATTTTCCCACTGGAATTGGAGGGATAGGAGGGGGTTTCTTATTCTCACTCTCCGTCTTAAGCTTGGACATTGAAGAATATCCTGAAGATGGATCCGTCATACCACTCTTTCTTTGTTCAGAAATTGAAGAATCTGTTTTGATGTTCAGACGAGGACTTTTTAGCTGCTGATTTGAGGCATCATCAACGATTCCGCTATCAATTCTAGAGAGCTTTCTTTCACAAGCTTGTCCTATAGCACTGTTATGTCTGAGTTCATTTGTCTCATGACTGATATCTTGTATGACACTTTGAAAATTGTCATTATCTTCACGAATTGTTTCATGAGATATTTGAGTTTCAGATTGTGAAATATTCAAAAATGAGGAATCTGATTCATTGCAATAATAACCAGATGGTTCATAGTTTCTATTTTTACGTCCACGATCATGTCTGAGCTTTGGGTAATCATCTTCAAGTTGATTAACAGATGAGTTCTTTTGAGGTTTTCTCCCTTTAATCACTGGTGATAGCCAAGGACTGTTTGTGTTTTGCTTTCTCCTATCCACATAAAGTGAATCAGATCTCGAATCTGAATGTACTGACAGTAGGTAAGGATCTTCATCATCACTAAAGCAGTCTTTTGATGTTTTAGAAAATGAGATATCTAAAGCATGGGAAGGAACCTTTGGCAGTTTTCTTGTTTCTTGTAACACATTTGGTTGACGTCTCAAATCAACCATTTGAATTATCATTTCTTTCTTAGGATGACTTTGAATTCTAAAATAAAAATGTCATCAGTCGTTAAAATATGGAAAAATGAAGATGCTGAGATATAGATAACAGAAAATTACAGTCGAGTTATGTAATGTTAACCCAATCATCCTAAATTAACTAACAATAAAGGATTTAGGAGTCAATATTAGTTTGTCAGCATTAATATTATGGGGAAAATACAAGAAAATCAAATGTAAATGAGAGACAATTGTTGGTATACTATAGTTAAACAAACCAAATATAAAAGACTTAAAATATATGTATCATTTATTTCTTTGCTTGGTAAGTAGTTCTAACATTTTTACATTTAACTTGCTTGTAGGTTATGTGTTTTGGACACAACAAAATGCAAACTAAAGACAATTCAAAATTAATATTGAACAGGAATTGCTTAAAAGTTTAAAATAAACACAAGTTACAAACCTGTCTTTCACCTCTGATAATAACTGGTCAGCACATGGTCTGAATGTTCTATTTCGATTCCAACAAGATTTTAACATGTCATACAACCATAGCGGACAACTAGTGGGCATGTCTGGTACCTCACCACTGTAGAGCTCTGTCAACAACTGAAGCAACAGAATGATATTTGAGGTTGAATGACACTTTCAAACTGAACCATAATTGAAAATTCAGTATTTCTGTGAAATGTATGCCATGTACTATAAAGTGTATGCACCGATGTTATAGCACATGATTACATTATTTAGTGTCAAAGGGTTAAATATTTCGAACTTGCTTTTGGTAACTGCAAGCATTCTTTAATATGAATTTGTCTACTTTTATAGTAATTAACAGACAAACTATGTGGTTGGTGTACCAATATTTTATACCTTAGATGTGAGGTTGTTGTCCATTCGTTTGATGTGTTTTATCATTTGATTTTGCCATTTAATTAGGGACTTTCCGTTTTGAATTTTTTTCTTTTTTTGAGTTCAGTATTTTTGTGATTTTACTTTTAATGTAACTTGCACGTCTAAATATTAGACTTTGCTCCTTTCTCACATATAACTGTTAGGAATAAGAAATATGTAAAATAATTTGAACGAAATTTTTATAACAAGTACCATTTTTTACACTGACAATCATATCAGTCAGTTCCATGCGTTTGTTTGTATAAGACTATTAACATAAATCCTTTATCTGTGTATCAATGTCAGAAAACAAAATCCATAAAATTACATATTTGCTTAGTTTCGTTGCTTCATTCTAACCTCATTCTTTGGTATGGTAGCAAATGGAATTCCCTCAAGTGGATTCACTGATGGATCGTCTCTGTGTAAATTAAACGCTGTATACATTTCCCAAATAGTCATTCCAAGCATGTAGATGTCACTTTCTTTAGAGTAAAGTCCGTTTTGTATAACCTCTATCGGTGACCTGTAGGACAAAACATCAGAAGGCCAAATTAATAGTGTTCAATAGAGAAAGAATGCGAGTGAAAATTTAAAGGAAAAAGATTTAGAAAGATAACCAGAAAAATTAGATTTTAGTACCTGTAAGTTACTTCATGGTTGTATATATAATAGAATTCTTTGCGACGGTTCGTGTTGTTTATTCTTTAATTTTCGATGTTGTGTCATGTGTTCTGTTTTTTGTTTGTCATTTTCATTTTTAGCCATGGCGTTGTCAGTTTGTTTTAGATTTTTGAGTTTGACTGTCCCTTTGGTATCTTGCGTCTCTCTTTTTTTTTATACAGGTTGAGAGGTTAAGCTAGCTATAAAACCAGACTTAATCCACCATTTTCTACATAGAAATACCTGAACCAAGTCAGGAATACGTCAGTTGTTTTTTATTTCCAAGTTTTTGTTAGTATCAATGAGTGAGGTGGGTACGTGTTTGATATCCAAAAATGACTTACCAACGCAGTCTGTCAGGAAAAGATTCATCAAGTAAACAGTCATCCAATTTTACCAAAGAATTTATTCGTCTGAATCTGCCTACTCTTGGCATGAAAACCTGCAATTGATTAAAATGCCATTTTATCGAAATTGTGTTCACAAGAGCTATATTTATGGTTTTGCTTCATATAACGGCTATACATTTGAGAAGAGACACGCGGTACACCAAATTCAATGACACAGTTTATAAGGATTGAAGTTTTCGATGATGTCTTAAGTTTGTGCATGAAAGTTTGTTGAGGTTATACTAATATAAATATCAGATTACTAACACTTTTTCAAAATTTTAGAAATGTTAAATAATATGTCGTCTTTAAAAATATCTGCAAGATGAAAGAGCAATATCACTATAATAAATACCAGGTGCTCTCTCTACATATGGTAGCAATAATGGTATTCATGCAATTTTTATTTTCTATGTCATTTTGTCTCATGTGGAGAATGGTCTCATTGGATTAATATCATATCTTATTCTTATGGTATAACACATTATGTCAAATTCAAAAGCATGTTTTCAAATAGAGGAAGTCTATTTTCGGACAGACGACACATCAAATGCATGGAATCACAAATGAAAACAATACATTATAAATGAAATATGCCCGATGCGCTTTTCTTGATTTACTTTTATCATAAACCCTCAAAGCCGAAAATTTAAAAGTCAAGGATGGAGTGAACAAAAACAGTGGAAGAGCTCTTAAATAAAAAGGGATCCAAATTAATAGCCAAATCCTTTTACAACTTTTACATGTTTGGCTTTGTAACGATTTTGATCTGAGCGTAACTGATGAGTCTCATGTAGACGAAACGCGTATGACGTATCAAATTATAAGCATCGTACCTATGAACTAATTAAAGCCAGCTTTGTCTGATGGAGTAGAAACCTAAGTTGTTTCATAATTTCAGAATTTGTTAACGGGAAAAATAGGCATCTTTATGATTAAACATGAAAGGAATGAAGTATTGACTACTGAGCTGAATAAGATTTCCGTGAGTTTTAAAATATAGCCCAAACACGTTTACATTTTAAAGAATGATGCATGGATTTTTTTGTGGGTTTTATATTTGAATATAAATAGAAATATCGGACAGCCTTTGTCAGTACTTTTATTCAGACTGTTCCATCTGTCTGCTGAAGCGTACTATAAAGCAATTTGATTCATAGCTTTTGTCATACAATATCATACAGCAAGTTTTATGTAACGACCCAACTTCCTAGTCCAAATTGAACAATTCAATAAATTAATGGTTACGGTGTTATACTCTATTTTATTACGGAGAAATACTACGCAATTTATATTATCATCCAACCAATGACAAACTTATGAACTTGATTTCCCTCATTCTTTTTGTGTGTTTGTTGTCTTGGCTTAATTGTCTTTTCCTAACCATTTTAAGAGATTTGAACAGCTGTGAACTACGGTCGCCTACGTTAACTGACACTGTGGAAGTTTTCGATGACTCTATATTTAATATCTTTTTGCAACAAAACATTCTATTCACAAAAACAGCTGTTACAACTGTAGTCCTCATTATTAGAACTAAGTTGAATGTTCAGATATCTTTTGAAAAGAGGTGACCATCGTATCCTTCAATTTATTGACGTTATAAATATATCTGGTTAAACTTCACAATTAATAAGTTTGACGATTTTCCCGAAACAGAATTCCAATGCCATATACAAATATTTTTTTTCATTCCATGATATAAATATTTAAAAAAAAATAATATTCACTGGACTGCATTATTGAAGAAATAAAACCTACCTTTACCTGAAAAAAAGGGAAACATGTGTTATATGTGGAGTATGATTTGCTAACCATTCAACAGTACATGAGATCATCCCCCTGGTTGTTGGTAGGATTTGTAATGCTCAGTTATTATATTTCTATGTTGTTTATTGTATACTTTTGTTTGTCTTTTTGTCGTTTTTCGGTTGTTTTTATCGTTGCGCTGTCAGTTAGTCATCGACGTTTGAGTTTGGATATCTATTTGGTATCTTCCGCCTTCTAGTGCCCGAATGTTTGTGTTTGATATTTATACTTACTGTCAAAGTGTTTGTGTCCACAAAAATAGAATATCCACAGAGGTCTCTTAACAACCATTGATGGGAATGCATTCTGTGTACAAACTTTATCAGGTTATATGTAAGTCCAAGATAGAAAATATCGATGGAATCAATACCCGGTGCTCCATAATGGTTTCTCGAGGCAATGTCAATTATGTTTTCACCTTTCTGGCATTTATAATGCTAAAAAGTAAAATACAGATAAATGATACTTCCAAGGCTTTTTAAATTTAATGTCAACGACAGAGCAGCTCGGTGTTTCTGTAGTTCCATTTTGTTTCTTATAGTCGATGTGTTTCCTTCAGTTTTGGTTCGTAACCGCGATTTTATTCAGTTTGACCGATTTATGACTATTGAGCAGCGATAAACTACTATTGCCTTTATTCATGTTGTATAATTTGATGTAAACAGAGCTTTAGTTTCAGTTTGGACTTTATTGTTTTCTCTTTTAATATGATAGTGACAATTTGTACAGGTTTTCAGGGAATGTCATTTCAGTTACAATGAAAAGTCGTAATCAAATATACAATAGCTTCTATTTTCGTTTTGCTAACTTTAGCTACAATTTATATACTAGTATTACTATCAATGTTTTCACATATAAGCACCTTGGACTATTGAGGGCCTAGAAGTGGTTTTGGTTCTTTTAAATCGTTTTAATTTACCTAATAACATAACTATTAAATGAATAATAATACTATAAAAATATAAGAAAACTTTATATTGAGGAAACTATTCGATATATAAATTACATAAATGTATACGAGATAACCTTCAAGATATAACACTTCAAGTTCTTATAAGTCATTTACAAAAAACATCTGTGCACAATGGGTGGAAGAAATTATAGTATCGTCAAACATAATGTGCTTGCCAGGAAGTTATGAACGTCAATTTAACGGTACACTATCGACAAAAACATGTATACTCGGTGGACGTAAGAAATCAAAGTGTTGCTAAATAGACCGTGCTTGCCCGAAAGGGATGCACGCCATTTTCAGAAGAAAAAAAAACCACCTAAATATTATGAGATCGGTGCATTACTTTTGAAAGAAGCTATTAATTAGTTTATAATCAAAGAGACAAGATGAATGCAGAAAACCATGCAACACTCCGTAATTGAGAGTATGATAATCAAACATTTGGTTTTCCCGTTTGAATGGTTTTACACAGTAAAAGGGCCCTTTATAGCTTATTGTTCGGTGTGAGTCAAGGCTCGGTGTTGAAGGCCGTACATTGACCTATAATGGTTTACTTTTATAAATTGTTATCTGAATGGAGAGTTGTCTCATTGGCACTCACACCACATCTTCCTTTGTCTATTGAAACGAACGAGCGTTGTCGAAGAAAACCAGCAGTGATGGAATAAACAGTATATTTTACAGTTCGAAAACAACATAATAATTCTTATGGTGTAGAGGTGTTATACTGTCCTTATTCTACAGATATGCTATTACGGAACAGCTATAAATAAGACAGAGATGACGAATGTACATTTTTTCTTCCTTGTCTCCTTAAACCTGTACACATGTTATTGTTATACCTCTTTATTGACTTATCCCTGTGCTTGGTGGAGCAATAAACAATGACACTTAATACAGGTCTTTTGTCCGAAAAACGATAAAGGCAGATTTAAGAAAGTTTTCTGTAACTGACCCGACTTCCTAGTATGACTTAAAACATGCAATACTGTAATTTTTAAAGTATTTGAAAATACGACAATTAAGTTTTAACCGTATTATTCAGCCATAACAATAGTTTGAAAACCGAATAAGGAAACATATCTAACAACCTATATTAAAGAACACGCAAAAAGTAATTAGCTATGTGTACTCAAATGTTCTCTTTAGTAAGTCAACTTGCAATAACCAAATGTAAGCGGTCGAGAACATTTCTGAGTGCAGATTTATCTAGAAAGGCTACTGCCGTTAATACACCATCATGATCTGATTGGAAACAAAAAGTCGGTAAAGAAAAGTACAGAAGTAGTTTATGATTCACTTCTTAGTAGACCCAAAACAAAAGGCTCGGGGAGAAATATTCTTACAGTTATAAGACTAAGTGTAATATTAACATAACAAGCTGCAAACATATGCTCTGTGTAATAGATCAAACAGAAAAATGTATACTTCACCAGGGAAAAAAAGAACCTATATGTATTAAAGCAAGGATAGTTTACAAGGAATGCAATTCCTGTTATCAACGTACACGAGGATCGTTTGCCGTATTTATGACGATGTAGTACGTACAATTTTTTCAACGAAAACATTTCGCTGCTTTAAAAATCCATTGGTTTTTACAGGAACATGCATGTTGACATTTTTTTATATAAACGTCTATCAATAGTTGTTTTTTTATCTGGATCGTTACAAAAAAATCAGCGATTCATATTTCAGGAATAAATCTTATAATTGTTATCGAAATACCAACCACAGATACGTTATAATTTTGTAGTTGGCCTGTTTCCTATCACATTTCAAGGTGTCCTACAATGTCTATAATACCATTCAATTAGATACACTACTCACAAGTTCATATGTGTAGTCTGTATCTGAAGGTTGCAGTCGTTTAATCTTTGTTGGTAATGCCTCCATCTTAAGAACTTTTCGACAGAGCTCTTCTGTCATTTGAGGTAATTCGTCTTCGACAAATGCTTGGTTGACTGGTTCTTCAACTCTTAAGGACCTCGACTGTAATTTAAAAACATCATCATTATCACTGGCTAAAAAATTATGTACAGCCTTCTTTAGTGTCTGTCATAATGGAATACAGCAATACTTGGTTATTGGATGTTACATTCATGGATTTCGACGCGTCATCTTGCAATAGTATTAAGGCTCAATTCAAATGTTTATCTATATGGTTTTGAATGAAATTATTCAAATATTATTATAATAAATGTTAATATTGACAACTCACATGTTCGTTTCCGTGACGCACTGGTGTGTCTGGAGCTGTAATGTCAGATAACGTTATGCAACATCTATTTGAACGTATCTTGCTTAGTCTTAAATTACAATAGGACATTCTGGGATCTACAAGTAGCATATTTTTTAATTAGTACTCGAAATTATCCATTATGAATGTTTCAATTATGTGAATCTGAAATTCATTTAATTATAAACTCAGAATTTATTGGAATTTTTTTAAGAAAGGACAAAATTATGGGAATATAATGATTAATCTGCATAAACAAATTGCAATCATTATTTGAAATTAGTTTTGATTGTAACTTTCATTCTGCAATTTTTCCGATCACAAAATATCGAAAAAGGTTCTAAATTTACAGTATTATTTTTTTTTTGACACTAACGCAAGACTGAACATCTGAACATTTGAGAAAAGTGTTTCTTTTAAAAAAAAATTCCAGTAATTCCTTTTTGTACGATTTTATGTTTTCAATCTTGTCAATCTATAAGTTCCTGAATTGTTATGACTAATAAATGTAATAGTAAACAACAAAATTGTATTACTAAAATTACAAGGAAATCAAGTCTTAATGGTAATCATGTGTAAATAGAATTATTGTACTAAAACACAGTTATAAATCTTCTTTAGCATTTTTTATTATGTAAATCGAACATCTGTCTAATCATTAAAAAATAATCAGGTAGGAATACGGTTAAAACAGATTTCACTGTATATCGTACATTTTCTGTTTCATGTCAATGTCTACTTACTGAGATCCTGTTTTAATCTAACAAAAAGTTGTGGTAGTCCCTTTTCTGGCTCTGAACAGTCTGGTGGTGGGTACATTTTGTCTATTTCAAATAACGTCGACAAACGATTCAGTGTATCTGAAAAAGAAAAAAAAACATTCTTTTTATTACTTAATCATGTTAAACTGTGTCAAATTATGTGTTTGTTTGTGTGTGTGTGTGTCCAAAGTTATGAGCATGTAACTCGGTGCTTGTCGTTTGTTGCTTTATATTATAATTGTTGTTCTTTTTTTTATTTGTAAAAAAATAAAGCCGTTATTTTTCTCGTTTGAATTGTCATTTCGAGACCATCACGTTGTGCTGCATTTTTTAAATATTTTTATAAACGGCTGACGGTGTATGGTTACCATATTTTCAAATTGTTATGTCATTTGGTCTACGGTGGAGAATTATCTTGTAGGCAATCATACCACATCTTCTCAAATCATTTTTAAACAAAGTAATCACAATCAACTATAATCATTTCGTTTTTAATACTAACTGTAAGGCTAGCTTTTTTTCTCATTCTATTTGTTTATATGATATCGATAAACTGTTTTGAGTTTGATATCAGTATTCTATATACTTTACCATTATTCCTAACTATTTGAGTTTGATATCCGTATTCTATATACTTTACCATTATTCCTAACTATTTGAGTTTGATATCAGTATTCTATATACTTTACCATTATTCCTAACAATTGAGTTTGATATCCGTATTCTATATACTTTACCATTATTCCTAACTGTTTGAGTTTGATATCAGTATTCTATATACTTTACCATTATTCCTAACTATTTGAGTTTGATATCAGTATTCTATATACTTTACCATTATTCCTAACTATTTGAGTTTGATATCAGTATTCTATATACTTTACCATTATTCCTAACTATTTGAGTTTGATATCAGTATTCTATATACTTTACCAGTATTTCTAACTGTTTGAGTTTGATATCAGTATTCTATATACTTTACCAGTATTCCTAACTGTTTGAGTTTGATATCAGTATTCTATATACTTTACCAGTATTCCTAACTGTTTGAGTTTGATATCAGTATTCTATATACTTTACCAGTATTCCTAACTGTTTGAGTTTGATATCAGTATTCTATATACTTTACCAGTATTCCTAACTGTTTGAGTTTGATATCAGTATTCTATATACTTTACCAGTATTTCTATCGGAGAGGTACTCTTCTATCGACTTCCTAATTTGCTGTAATTCCTCCCTACTGTCGGGGCTGGTTTGCATGCATGCCATAATTTCTTTAAACATTTCCGTTGGTATGCAAGGCCATTTTGTAGGTTTAAGATCTTGAAAAACAACCTTCAATGTGAAAAAAATCATAAATTATACATTGATTTTAATATGATTTTCATAAATCCTTACTTTCATCTAAAACGATCTAAAACTTATCATTATGATTTTGAACACAAAAAAAGCTTCATCTAATATATTTATTTATCAAATATATGTCCAACATTTAACTTTTTACATAGAACAATGTCGTGTTTTACTGTAAATTGCTTTTATTAACGAATAAAACTAGAATACAACAGAATATACGGTACAGAATATATACAATTGGAAAGAAAACATCTATTTCATATTTTGTATTAGAGAATTACAAGTATTCTAAAACGTAATTTCATTTTTCAGAAGTTTTCTAAACTGAAATATTTAATGATTGGAATTCTCAGTTTCAATTTTTATTGTGCGATCTTTTGTGTGATTTGATTTTAGTGAGTTGAAAATACACTCGAAAGCGTATAGCAAACATTTAAATAAAAATGTCAAACTAATAAATACTTACATATTCTAGAATTTGTTCAGTGGCAAGTCCATATACAGTATACGGTATACCTCCGTGTGTATATATCCCATATAACAGCAGACCTACCATCCAAATATCTGTCTGAAAATCGTATTTGTCCTCCAACACTGATTCAGGAGCAGAATATAAAACTGGTATATCGCCATCATTGACGTCTGCAATTGCAAGGAGAGATGTTCGAACATTAAGCAATATAAAAAGCTTTACACGCCACCATAAAATAAAACAACAACGACAAAAAAAACAGCACAAAAAAAACACTTTAAAACCAAACAGCACATCAAAAGTCTTTAATGAAAGAAAAATATTCAAATGTGTTTTTTCTCCTCAAATGATAACTATTCTATCTTTGCAAGGAACAAATAATACAGAAATCAGATGATGGGTACTTCCTTTTTCAAATGCAACTTTTATGTATTTAAGGATGTACCTAGGTGAGGTTTTGGAATTTGGGTCAAATGTTCGGACTCCTTGGTGTTTTTCCATACAATACAATGTAAAATATTTTGCCCCATAACACCCATTTATTTTTTCATGTAAGACTTAATAGCTCATGAAAGGTCAATTACCAAAATTTTAGAAGATTCTTAATTTTCGTTCTTTTGTTTTGAGACCTTATAATACCAATGCAAATATAAGGTAAAAGTCCGAGTCAGCCTTTCCCGCCATATTTTAAATCTCAAATATCTCGAAAAGGAGGTCCATGACCTATCAATATTTTTTGCTTATTTTTATCCTTAATTGATGCTCTACCAGCTTATGGTATCAATGTTAACTTCTTAATTTATTAATTTTCACCTAACCTCACCTAAGTACATCCTTAAAATCATCAAATAAGTTGAAGAGTGTAAAGAATTAGATATCGAAAGTTCTTTAAAGTTAAGCACACGACATCTGTTAATGAATACTAGACACTTTTTATCAGATAAGCGCAAGTAAAACACGCCATAATCAAAAAAAACATTTGAAAGCATTCAAGTAAACAAAACCTACCAGAATATAAATATATCACTTACATACATATATAAGGCACGCAGAAAATTCATGAAAATTGACATTGAAATTGAAATTGAATTTGAATAGTTTACTGCCACGTTGCAATTTAAATACAAGTTTGACAGTTGTGTATCTGTGTCAAGCATGAGTTCTGAATAATAAATATGAACTTTAAGGCTAAATGTGTGTTCGTTGGGAAATGTTGTCTGAATAATAAGATATAATTACTAAAAGTAGTTGATAATACTCACGGAGTGATGTTTTAGTACGTCAAAAATACGGTGTGCAAGACTTTTGAATTCCGCTGTGAACAGTTTATCACGAAACAAGTATTAATTGAACACCTATATACTACTGTTGCCTTTATTTAGGTCTCAATATAAACTTAAAGTGTAATATTGATTTTAAAATAGTACATCATAAAACATTTTTATTAGTTTGAGACTGCAAATTTGAAAACGTTAATCGTGTATCCGGAACCCTTGATGGCCCCCATCAAAGCAGCTATCTGAATTAAAGTACCAAGCAGGTAACACTTTTTGGCAATTTAAATGAGATTGCATTAAATCAGTATACTTTTTATTAGCATCAACATACCATTTGTGAAATTGCTGTCACCATTTTCCGTCTTTTGAAGTATTTTAACCAAACTGAAATCTTCCAGCATGACAATGCCATGTTCATTAATACAGAAACTGTGAGTTGTAAGATTCCTGTGGACCATACCTTTACTGTGTAGAAACAGTATAGCGTCTATAACATTAATCGTCATGTTTCCAAGATTGTCACGTGACAGCCATTTATGGTACTGTCGTCTGTCCAATAAATGTGTATGCAAGTTTTTATGGTTCTCTGTCAAGTAATATAAAGGTAATGGTCGATATTGAAAAGCAATTAGCTTGACAAGATTTGGGTGACTATTCTCATATTGCAATATTCTCATATTTTCTAGACTATTGAGGTGTTTGATTGTGACTCTTCTTTCCGCTGACGTTCTGTAATCCTCCATTGATCCACTCGTCAGACACTTTACTGTCGGTAAAAGAATGTGCAATGATACATCCATCTCATTCCAAATTTTTCCAGGAATTTCATACCACATTGGTCTATGATTTGTTTCATATTTCTTGTATGAAAACATTCTAAAATTAATTGCTGTCAAAAGGTTTTGCACATGTTTGAAGATAACATCGCGTATATGTTTATTTTTGTAACCGCACTTCTCAAAAACTTCAAGCACCTCCTTAACAACTTCTTTGTCTGCATCAAACAACAACGGATTCAAACAAGAAAGTAACTTTACTCGCCACTGACTGTCAATTCGTCTACTGGTGATGTATATTCTCAAGCAGGTTAGCAATGATTGTTTTGATATGTTCCATTTTTTCTCATGGTATGGACCTAAACATTATACAAACTGCATTACTGAATTGATTTGATTTATACGATTCATCTTAAAAGTGCACTCATTGTAAACAAAACCCAGCATACATAAATTAGAAAATGTCAAACGGTTTATTATTGTTTTGCTTAAAAAAGGGCAACTATACCTTTCTTCAACCCCGAGATAGTAAGGTATTTGAATATAACAAAAACTACGTGTTTACCTTTTGACAATCTTAGAACTATGCCTTTATTGACAACATACAATAGTGGATGCAGAGTTTGCCTATGTTTCTGCTTCTTCGCCATCACATCAAACGTCAACTTCAGCATCACAACCAGCAACTCGGGTATGTTTTCTGAAGACCGCTGTAACATCTGGTAATAAAATGAGAAAAATAAAACATATCATATCACAAAGAAATATCAATAACAACTAGGATTAAGGCAGAAGGTACACATGTTATTTGCGTAAGTTCGTCTATATTTGTGATGGCCTGTGGTGTCTCTCGTCGATGGAAGATGTTGGTTGTTGTTCTGCAATTTCAATGTTTTGTCGACTGTGATATTGTATGCTTGTGCGTTTCTTTGTGATTAATATTCTTGCATATTTTTGTGTTGTGTGTTGTGTTTCTGTCATGTTGTGTTATCATTTTAATTGACGATATTTTTTACATTGTCATATGAGCGGGAGGTTGAACTGTCTATTGAACCAGGTTAAGCCCACCAGTTTTCTAAGAATATCCAGTGCCAAGTCAGCAATATGTCAGTTGTTATCAAATAGTTCGTTTCTATATATGTCGGTGGGTTTTTTGTGTTTCAATTCAGTGTTCCTGTTATTCCTTTGTTTTCTTGTTATAGTTGATGTGTTCCCTAGGTTAGTTTGTAACCCGGAATTGTTTGAAATTCTCTCTATCGATTTATAACTTATGAACACCGGTATACTACTGTTGCCTTTGTTAATATATCAATGCTATGTTATTTTCAGTTGACAAAAAGTTTCTTTAATTATTCTCCTAAGGCACAGATGATCTCAATTCTAACAGTCTCTGTCGAGGCACAGATTTTCTTTATTCTACGTTAATACAACCGAAGTACGAATTTTCTCGAATCTAACATAATTCTCGTGAGACACAGATTTTAATATTTCAATTTTTTTTTGTTTAGGCACGGCTGCTTTGTTGGCCTTTTTTTGTGGTAGTTGGCTTAACTGTTTTGCAACGTGTAATAATTTCGGATTTTAAAGCACAGATAGAATAAAAATAAGCTACCAAGTACTTATATTTTGCTTCAAATTAATTGTAGTAATTTCTTATCTTTCATTAGTCTAATTCGTGAATCAGTTTATATTGCAGGGAACACATGGGAACCTAACATTCTTCTTTTTCATTAAACTGTTAGAATCATTATCGAATTTAATCTAAATCACAAAGAGGATATATTTAAATCTAACATATATTTAAATCTAAGTGAATTTTTAACAAATTAGCGAAGAGCCTAGAAAAAACTCATTTAGTTCTTTCTGAAAGCACTTAGTCGAATGAATGTCCTTCAAAACAAATGTAAATTTCAATAAATACGTAAATACTTTAAAAGTTGCTTCGTCTTTTACCAAAAATATTTGCGTCGGTCTTATCTATCTAGAACTATTAAAAAAATGATTGGTGTGAACTTGAAGCCTAATGTACAAAAATAATTGTCTGATTTGTACATTTCTAAATTGTGTCTTCATTCTAATAGAGACGTTTTGAATCAGCCTGGTTTCTCAAACTGGTGATGCAAACGATGTCCTCAGTTTAAACCCACATTGCATATTGAAAATGAATTTCCAGGATTTACACCTCGATATATATAGGCAACAGTAGTTTAACGATGTTCAAATTTCATCTATCGATTAAAAAGTAACATCAAGGCAGTAAACAAATTAAATCTGAAGGAATCGTATGAACTCAAAAAGGAGAATCTTGGTGCGTCGACAAGGTAAAAAGTTAAAAACAAAAAACTGAACCACAAGGGAAATTTTTAACGGAAAATCCCAAAGAAAATGGCAAAACAAAAATTCTCAAACACATCAAATGAAAGGGTAAGAACTGTCATATTCCTGATTTGTTACAAGTATTTTTTTATTTAAAGGGTCTCCTTTTTCGGCATAATTCATGATTTATAGTGCAACTTTTTACACAATTTTAAAACATATTTTATAAAAGCAACTTATTCAGGTAAAATTGTCTTTAGTTGTATGGATAAGTGTTTCCCTTCATATCCCTTTTATCTGTTGCACACTGATCCACACTAGGAAAGCTGGATTTATTTATAACCAAATTTTAATGAAGATGTATAGTAAACTATTCACCGATCGCACGAAAGCCACAATCTACCAATACCTTCTCAATAAAATACGATTTATTATATAAAAAGGTATTGTGAAATGAAAAAACTCTGGTGAATAGTTGTCTTATCGGAAATCATGTCACATCCTCTTATTTTCAAATAAATATTTTTGAGACTTCCAATTAAATTAATGAGAAAAAAATGCTAATATCCTCTTCTATCCTTACCATATTTATAAGTAAAAATATGTACAGGAACT
This sequence comes from Mytilus edulis, assembly GCF_963676685.1. Classification (NCBI taxonomy): domain Eukaryota; kingdom Metazoa; phylum Mollusca; class Bivalvia; order Mytilida; family Mytilidae; genus Mytilus; species Mytilus edulis. Next base: position 19,921,702 of record NC_092348.1, on the reverse strand, counting down.
TGTTTTGATGATCCACTTCGGAAAACCCTTTGATCGCTTTGTCGTTGTTTGGTTCAGTTAGAATCTCATCTAAGAAATTTCTTTGGAAATTGTGTTCAGTGAAATAGTGTATCAGTTCTAACAACGTGTTGATCTGACCAGACACCATTGTGTAGGCATTTCGTTTGATTGTATTTAGATCCCCATGTACTCTCGATGTAATGTTTTGAACTTGAATATATGATGTAGTATTAGAGGTCTCTGAATTTAAAATCCACAGAATTGCTAAGCATGATGTCAATACACGTAACGCTGTACACATGGTATCGTCAGCTTCGACAACTCTCCGGAAACAGCACATCAGAATGTTATCGGTTATATGCACTACATCACCAATGCTGGAAGAATTTATAGGAGCACTGATTAACAGCGCTTCCATTTCACTTAATATTTTTTCTTTAACTTTATAATTGTCAAAATTAAGCCATCTGGATAGACTTCGAATATCATGTTCTTTCCTAAGTTTGGGTACAATTCGTGTTGTAATGTCCTTCTGGTAATCCTCGAACATCGGATTTTTCGTGTAAAGACTTAATTTTCGCTCCATTGGCAGGTCACATTTTACTGAAAACAGAACTAAACTATTCACATCGAACCATAAATTGTTTTGATTTTAAGAGGAAATGAGAATTCTATATAGACCTATATATAAAAACAGCAAATATCATTATGTAGTAAAACAATTGAACAGGATAAAGCTACATTAAGATAGATCATTTCTTTTTTTTTTTGGTTATTTGTAACCATTGAAAACAGTGGTTTTAGACTACAATAGTATCTGATTATGACTTTGCGTGTACACGTTTAACTGAATTCTCGAGACACCTTATTTCGTAAAAGTCGACTTAAAGGTCTATGCGTGCACACGTCCTTCTATATTTCTGTTACGGTTTCAAAATATAATTGTTTCATATTACAATTTACACTGCTAATTGATATGAAAAAGGATAACAAGGCATTCAATTGTTTAAACTAAAGAACATAGCACTTATCTGAAAATTTTCTATGATAATCTTATTTCGACTATTCAAATGTTCTTTTTGCTTACGCAACTTTCTTATCAAAATAACAAATCAATGTTTAAAAATACACATTTACAGAAAATATTTACCAAATGAGCGAGATGATGATTGTTTAATGAATGATCCAATATGTTCTTCTTTGTCGTCCATTAAATAGTGGTCAACAAAACTGTCTATGTTGAGGCAAGGTGTTACAACATCGGTTCTTACTGTTTTAAATGATCTTTTAGGCTTGCATCTCATCTGCGGTTTACATTCTTCATGTTCATGACCAGCATAGCTCGCTCTATTTATACTTCTATGAGGTAAAGTGTCATCATCGTCAGTACTATTTTCGTCGTCCTCTGTCCAATCACGTTTTATGTACTGTATTTCTGAAGCTCTTTTAAGTTGACCAGACGATGCAGAGGGTCTTTGATACTCCAAAGATTTGATTCTTGTGTGCTGTTCGTGCTGTCTGTAACCTGTCCATATCTGTGTTGGCACATCTTTAAACCTGTGTGTAGTGGTTTCAACAGCATGTTCAGGCACAACGTCGTCACTTCTAGTATTAATTGTGTTATCATCGTCATTTTCAATATTTATTCCAAACAGTTTTGCAATAGATTCTGCAACTTTATAAACATCAAGCTCATTGTATACCCGGAAGCAGGTAAATTCTTTAAAATCTTTCAAATCAATTTTTCCGCCTCCACCAATAACGGTAGTCCTAGCAAAATTTCGTCTCGGCAAATGATCCTTGACTATTTCTCTGATCTTCTTTTTTGAATGGTCGCACACATGAAACACTATTGCCGCCTCATCAGGAACATGCGCAAGACTGTTCTTCAGAAGTTCATCGGAAAGACTTGTCAGGATATCATGTGGTACTAGACCTCTTATCTTTAATTCTCTCAACAAACTATTGACTGTTTCTTGACTACATTTCCTTTTACTACAATGCACCAGAAATATGTTTGCTTGGGGAGATGACATCCTAAATGTATGTGATGTTTGGTGTTCTGCCATTTCTCTGCAGTTAACAAAGATAAGGACAAAAACTATTAATTACTATTTTTAGTAATAGAAGAGTAAAATTATCTCCAACGATACTAGAGATACATACAATACATATCGAAATAAGATACGTATTTATTACAAAAAGTAAGAAACAAAAGATATGAAACAAAGGTAAAATCTGTTGCTCAATTTTTTATTACTTTTGACCAGCTGAATACCCTTATTAAAATCAGCCACCTAAATATGTATTTTAAGAAACTAAATGGGGTCTATTAGTTATCTTTTTGCCTAGCATTGATTCTAGTTCGAAATGATCTGATTTCAAACTGTGTACCAATGAAATATTAATAATCATTAATATATGACAAATACATGAGTACCAATATAGAACAAGGAGATGGTGTATGGTTGCAAATGAGAAAACTGCCAACCAGAATTTAAATGACAAAAATAAAAGCAAGTAACAGTTCATTGTATAACCTTAAACAATTAGAAAAAAAAATCGTATCGTCCGCTATGAAAATATAAACAATTCAAACGAAAAAAAACCTAATTTATGAAAAAAAAAAAAAAAAAAAAAAATAAGCATGACAGACATGAATCAACGACAACCACTAAATATCAGACTTCTGACTTGAATCATGCATATAAAGAATGTGGCGAGGTTAAGCATTGATTTGAGCACTAATTCCTCCCCTCATAGGACAGAAGTGTAGATCTAATGAGTATAATTTCCCACTGATTTACATGTTTAACCCCGCCACATTCTGTATATGTCTGTCCAAAGTCATGAGCTTGTTATTCAATGGTTGTCGTATATATATATATATATATATATACAAAACAAAACAAAAGACAAAATAAAATAACGACAGACAGACAGCAGCCTATATATATATATATATATATATATATATATAGGCTGCTGTCTGTCTGTCGTTATTTTATTTTGTCTTTTCAGACAGACAGCAGCCTATATATATATATATATATATACAACTTGTCTAAACATCAACCCAACAATGTTAGATCTGTAAATTTGCTTTCGCAAATTTTTGGTTCTTCCCTCGCCGGGATTCGAACCCATGCTACTGTGATATCGTGACACCAAATCGCCTGCACTGCAGCCGTCCCGCTAGACCACACGACCACCTGGGCTGCTGTCTGTCTGTCGTTATTTTATTTTGTCTTTTGTTTTGTATATATATAGGCTGCTGTCTGTCTGTCGTTATTTTATTTTGTCTTTTGTTTTGTCATAAATCACGTTATTGGTATTTTCGTTTTTCATTCTTTTACATTTTTATTATGCCTTTTGTACGGAATTTTCTCACTGTTTAAGGCCGGGCGGTGACAAATATCGCTCTTTTGGATAGTTGTCTCATTGGTAATCATACCACATCTAATGACTTTATGACAATCGATAGCAATAGGTTTATTGTAAGATCAGGAAGGTAATGATTTTATCTGAAATCTTGTTTACTTACTGTATAAAATAATGTCAAGTTTTCAGTCGGAATGACTTATCATTGTTATCAGGAGCGGATCCAGTCATTTTAAAAAGGGGGGTTCCCAACCCAGGACAAAAAAAGGGGGGTCCAACTATATGTTCCCATTCAAATGCATTGATCGGCCAAAAAAAGGGGGGTTCCAACCCCCGGACCCCCCTCCCCCCTTTTTGATCCGCCAATGGTTATAATATGTGAATAGTTAGAGAAAAAAATATAGATATATCTCTTCTTTACTTTTTGGGTATATTATACAGTTGATTAAGCACTATGGCTATATCGGCTTCATTGAACCTTCATCGCTTCATCATTCGCTTTTGTATAAAATTTGAAAGTAACTTAAATATTTGACAGTTAGCGTACAATCGCGATGGTATGCTGGCTAGCATGCATTATTCTATAGAGGAATCACCGACATTGAATCATGTGTGCTGCCTTCTTATTTATGTATATTATCAAGTGTGTACGTGAGGTATATTATGAAGATCTGCCTGTTGTAACCGTGTAAACTGTCAGAGTGTACAATAAAATCTTGAAAATCTTGAAGGAGGGGTGTCGACTGCAGGGATTATAACAGCTAGAAGCTATGTTTTGTTGGCTTTGATATTTCAGCAATTTTGGATACTGAGAATATTATTTATATTCATGTTTGGTAGCATTTCACGGTTTTATTTGCATATTTTTTTATCATTGTTATGTGCATCATTTTCACCGATTTTAAGTGTTTTGCAGGTCTGCATGGCGGTTGCAATGGTCTTAAAAGAGAATGCCTGTTTTGTGCAATAAATTTCTATCGTTCTCAGCATTTAGAGTTACTATATTTTTTTTAATTATATTTTGAAAATAGTTCTTTCGTAATTTCCGTTTCATTTAGATAAATTTGCAGATTTGTAGAATTTATTGTTTGTGACCCCTACCGTATGCATAGTAACAATAAAATGGTCGGATATTCTACGGGAATACATGTATCAGATGAAACCATGAGTATGTATCTGAAGTGACTAGCTTATTGTCATATCAAGTATTATTTGTCTAATTTTCGTGAATGTACAAATACTGAGATTGGCTGTAAATTCCAGTTATAAAAATGTCATTATATCATGAATGAGTAACTATGATGAGGGGTATAATATGACATGTCACATTATTGAAATAGGTACGAGGAAAACTCTTTTCCCTTTCATTTAAAGTAATAAAAACCCGGTATTTTCACTTTCATTGATCACTAGATGACTAATCGATACTAATATTTTCATAATCATTTATTGAAGAAAGAAAAAAATCGTCGCTGTAATTATGTTCAAATTTCGAACGATTGCCTATTTCAAATTGTCAGATACATGTTAGTATGCTGTCCACTATCTGTCTGTCTGTTTGTCCGGCCGACCGGTCGTATCTCGTTTTGGTTATTTCCTAGCTTGTATACAGACAAGCATATCGTCATATATAAGCCCCTGGGGCCGTGTCAACGAAGCTGTCCTAGGACTAGGACATGTCTTTGGATGGTCGTAGGACACGTCTTAGTCCTAAGTCAGGTTAACGAAAGTCTCCTAAAATAAGATATGTCCTAAATTTGGTCCTAAAGTTAGAATATACAAATAGGTGTCTTAGGATAGTCCTAAAGGTTAGAATGTCCTAAAACGTAATAAAAACAAAAAATATATCACAAACTCAATACTAAAAATACTTTCAATATTTGTTAAAGATTCAATTGTATTACATTAAATTATTTCGTGTTGTTTTTTTTTGAAGCCTAAAAAATACTATCATTATTAGCAACATTTTTTGCGACCAACCAAAACGATGAAATATTAATTTAAATATGGGAAAAAGTTGATTTTTTTTTAACTAATCCTGATTCGATACATGTAATGAAATCGAGTGGATCTAAGTACAAAACTAGTTGCAGCACGAATATCTCATTTAACAAAGTTTTGTGACTATTTACTTTTTTGTTCGTATTGAATTCATTTATATATCTTTTATCATATCTTTAAAATAACGTATTTATTAGTATTACGTTAAAACTTTAACTTTTTTGCGATAATTGTTTCCATATAAAAATAAATACTAAAATGCCTTTAAATCATGGACATAAAAATCTCTACATACTTTTTCAATTAAATAAATGTGTTAGGATGGCCCTAGGACCATCGTAGTTAGGACTGTCCTAAGACAGCTTTGTTTTACATCCTAAGACATGTCTCAGACACGTCCTAAGACCATCCTAAATAATGTCCTAAGAGATATCTTAGGACATATCATAGGATACTTTCATTGACACGGCCCCAGATGTTTAACTACTGCACATGCATATAGGATTATATAGCATTCATTAATTTTTTTACATGTATATATAGAGATTATTGATTCCGTTTACCTCTTTATACTGCTTAAATGCATTAATTCCACTATATATAAGCTTAAGAGGTCGTACAACCGCCACAGCAAAAAATAAGCATTTTCTTTAATTAACTAATTATTTATTTAACACCGATAACAACTGGCCGCCACGAAAGATCAGAAAATAGCACAATAACTAATGGTGTAAGTAGCGTTAGGCACATACATGTATCAATCAATCAATCTAATTGAAATATTTGGCGACACGTGTATATTATTTCTCTAGTATAGGTTAATCTGATTTTACTGACTGCATGATTACAAATATTAAATTAAAAATTGTATATTTCTTTAAATGATTTCTTTATATCTTTTCTTCCGCGATATGCCGTATCATAAGTTACATTTATTATAAATCGCAATCTAATTATTTCCTCAACAAAAATATGAATTAATAGATAAAATGTGGTCTTACCTTAATATACTTTTGTTTCCTACTACATCGTGTGTGTATTGTCTTCTGTGGTAGTGTGAACAAAGAGGAAGCTAGATAACATTGTAAATTATACCAGGTGAAGATGACTTGAAATTTTTAAGTTTTCACAATAAAATTGATATCAGGTAAAATTTGAAATAAAATTTCCCCCATGAGGAAGTAGTCAAATTTCGTTTATGTTCAATTTTATTTCGAGTATCTATTTCTGGTTGAATATCTCTTGTAATAACTAATCTTTTAGATTAGAAATTTACAATGCATCCTAATCTTTAAATAAGAAAAAAGATACAAAATAGAGTCTCTTCCAGAGTCATACATGAAGAGTAAATATCAGTGGTGTCACAGATGACCGTCCTTTCTACTAACAGGCTGAAAAAAATAACGTAAAATTAACGGCCAGCGAGTTCGTTCATGTGAAAACTAGTTTAGTACCTAATGTCGCTATGATAAAAGATTTTTTTAAACGGATTTTATAACTCTTTGGACCTGATTTTTTTTTTGAAATAATCATCTCTAATCATGTCTCTTCATCCCATTCCCCATTTCCATTCTTAATTTTATTACAAGAAATCTACAAGAAATATTCAATATGTGAGAATTATGTTTAATACTTCCAGATGAGGTTTCTATTAATTATTAAAAAAAACAATAAATTAATATTTTCCTTTTAAAAGAGATCAGTAAAGAATGCTAACTAAGGTCAGAGCTAGGAGACAAGTACCATTACAAAGATTTGTATTATCTAGAATGGCCTGTATTGGATAATGAAAGAAAACGGTATTTTTTCCAATTTTTGCCATGTCACGCAAACTAGTTTTTTAAAGTGTAGAAGCTTTATAACAATCCATTTTTTCTTTTCTAAACGTACAGCGTAAAACTCATTAAAATGATAAATAGAACATCTGTGTCTTCCTGGATATAACCACGGTATCATGGTGTCTTCCTGGATAAAACCACGGTATCATGGTGCCTTCGTGTTGTATCTTATTCTATTACTACACTAATGCTTATTCATTTCTACTATACTGTGTTTATTAAGGTCTTCCCCTACGCGAGGAAAGACCTTATTGTTTTTCTAATGTTTTTTGTTTTTCTTTTTTTTTTCTTCTTCTTTTTTTTCTTCCAACATTTTTTTGGCATGGCCTCCCCACGTTTCTTTTGAAGTTATCAAGACCAAATATGAACCATCGACAAACCTCATCATGAAGTATAACCAGATGACCCTGTTAAGGATTTCATCCTCCCCCTTAGAAGTTATCTCCCTTTTATTAGTTTTTTCAACATGGCCCTCCATCGTTGTTTTTAAAGATATAATTACCTTATTTGGACGATAGGTAGATTTTATCATGATGTATTATCGTATAAGGCTGCGTAGGATTTCATCATCCATTTTGAGAGTTATATCCCCTTAAATAAGCAATTTCTTTTATTTGTATTTTTCTTAAAAAGTATTAGAGATAGAATCAAATTGAAAACGGCAACATGTACAGGAATGGATGGCAATAAATAAACTCATCATAGATACCAGGACTAAATTTTGTATATACGCCCGACGCGCGTTTCTTCTACAAAAGACTCATCAGTGACGCTCGAATCCAAAAAAGTAAAAAAGCCAAAATTAGGAACAAAGTTGAAGAGCATTGAGGACCAAAATACCTAAAAGTTTTGCCAAATACACCTAAGGTAATCTATGCCTGAGGTAGAAAAGCCTTAATATTTGGCAATGTTAATAAACATAAACAATTATTTTGTTACCAACCCTTATAAGGAGTTATTTCCCTTAAAAAATATACACAATTTTTGAAAATTTGTATTTTGAGAACCGGAAGTCGTAGAGACTTGGGACCTTCACCAATAATCTTTAGTTCGTGTGACTTTTAATTTTCACCCAAGGTCAAAGGTCACCGAGTGCAAAAAAATTTTACGCTGCAATTTCAAGCTTACATATTAAGAAAACGATAAGAGTTTGCTGCATACATACTGTGAATAAAATGTTCCTCTCGATGTTCTACATTTATACATTAAGCCTAAAAATATCCGACCGTCTGTTCAAAAGTTACGACGAGATAATGCTTAAAAGTATAGTATTGTGTGTATATCTTCGAAAAGGTAACAGATATCAACCTACTATAGATTGCAAAAATGATCAGTACTTTGAGACCTTAAATTCGAGGTCAATGTCAGGTCATGATGAAATTTAACCTTGACCTCTAAAGTAAACTATGACCTTGAACTTGTGAAAATTTAAAGGTCAAGTGGTCATGAGTTGAATGGTGGTAGTCCCATGTCTCTATGACTTCCGGTTCTCAAGTTTGGTATTGCATCATATATTTGATTATTCATTGTGACTTTGATGAACTTTGAAATTGTCCCAATTTTTTTTCTAAAATGTTGTCCTTTCACTGCAGATCATTTTTCTTTTAACAAATTTCAGATATCTATTGTCGTTTAAGAGATAATACAGTTTAAAATTTTGCGAACGGAGGCATGTATTTCTAAATCAAAAACAGGTTACCACCTGAAATTTTCAGAAATTGAAGAGTTTAACAGGGCAATATATTTGACAAATTACCAAAAACTTTCAATGAAAAACTATAAAAAAAAAGTCATATTGAAATTTTCATCTTTTACATTGACTATGTAAGTTTAATAAGTTTTATTTATATAATTGATATTGCATCATTTTTGGCACTTTGCAAAATGTATAATCAAATTGAACGTCTAAATGAGCTCTCATAAAAAAAGAAATTTTCAAACCCCTTTTTCATCCAAGTTGGAAGGGTGGGGTCATTTAGTGCAAAAAATGTAAACTCCTCTGGTGGTTAGGTTGTCGCATATCAAATGAAAGTCCATAAAGCGTACATTACACAAATATCAAATTTGGCGTCCCCAAATAATGGGTTGGGTAGGGTCATTGGGTGCAAAAAATAAATTTTCTTTTAAGATAAGGTTGTTGTATATCAAATGAAAGGTCTTGTACATTTCAAATATCAAATTCCTGTCCTCCAAAAATGAGTTGGGTGCAAAAATCAAACTTTGTAGAACATGGTGTTGTCGTATATTTTGTATTTCTTTTTTTCTTGTCATTCTTTGTGTTCTTGATTTTTTTGTACTTTTATGTTCTCACAATTATTAACTAATTCGACAAAAGATTGAAACGAATATAATAAGGGAATTGAGAAATAATAATTAAAAACATTTTAAGCCATACTAAATACCAATTTTTAAAATTGGATTTTGTTTTTTGTATACAATGATGATATTCTAATTTGTCACGATGAATCAGTTGTGTTTTTACTTATTTTAAGATATCTTGTTGCTTGATATTGACTTTTTTAAGTGTTTAAACAGGATAGGTTCATAACCTTCATATCATGCTATATGATTTTCATTTTTTTTTCTTCGTTTTTTTGAGATTTTTAAAGGACGTCAAAGAGAGGTGAAAGATAGCAAGGGACATTCAAATTAACATAATTTTATCAACATTAAGTTTACATAAAATACCACATCAATGATATCTCAAATCAGCAAGATGGCTGCCAAGTTTGGTTGCTATTACCCTCATGGTCGAAACGTCCTTCCGTTTCAATATCATAGCTGCGTTTCTGTGTTCTAAATAAAATAATACTTTCTAATGCACATGAAAAAAATAAACTTCTAGGAGAGGCTTTTTACAACTCCAAATTACTTTTAATACATCATCCCCCCCCCCCCCCCCCCCCATTTTTGTTTGTCTAGATGTACATGACCTAGTCTTCTGTTTTCAGGCAAAAAATACCTAAACCGTGACTTGTATCTTTAAAACTGTGTCATTGTGTTTTAGAATCCTATCTAGAACACTGCATGAGGTGGACATGTTTACAATATAACTCATGCCGTATAATTATGAAACGGCGCAGGAGGTTTTCTCTCTTTCAAATGGACATTTATTTAGCGCTTCAATTTCAAGGACATTTGCGCTTTCTTTATCTATTGGACGAAAAATGACACTTCATGGATTTAGTGTGTCTGGCGCGCTTTTCTGAATTTAACTTCAGCAGGAACAGTGGCGGATCCAGAACTTTTTCTAAGGGGGAGGGGGGCGCTGACTGACCTAAGGGGGGCCCCGCTCCAGTCATGCTTCAATGATTCCTGATTCCCTATATAATCAACCAATTTTTTCCCACGAAAGGGGGGGGGGCGGGCCCCCAGCCCCCCCCCCCCCCTTGATCCGCCGATGAGGAATCATGAGGAATGCTCACACCCAAACATTTGAAAGCCAGAGATGTCACACGAGGAACAGACGTTGGTTTAAACATGAATTTTGATCTCCATAAATGAAATAAGCTTAGATAAACAATGACGATAGACTTTCCATGAAATAGATTGACAGCAGAAAAATCGCACCTGCGCTTTCAGAATAACATTTTTACAGTGTGTTGTACTACTTTTGGGACAAATTATATCAAAATTATAGAAAACCTCATTAGCTCTAACTCAAAATATGGGCAATTTTGTAATAAGGGGGTCTTAAAATCTTTTTACAGCTTCCGAAATGCTAATTTGTAACCTTTTTCAGATGAACCAAATCACTGCTTGACTTTCAAATTCATGACCCAATTTTTTTTAGTGTAATTTCATCCCCCTACTTGCTATTTGAGGCATAACACATGAAGAAATACATTTTGATTGGGTACCGTTGCATGCTAAAATAATGTGTGCAAACGTCTAGTGCAATGTAGTGCCCATATGTAAACCAGTGTCTGACATTTACACGACCTGTATACTTAATAATCACAATTTCGTTAGTTATACATGTATAATTTGGTTGTTAGTTTTCCTACCTAAAAAATATAGACTATGATATGAAGTTATTATAAAAGGGTATTGGTATTAGTTAAGATGAGTCGAATTTCAATTTTCAAATGTCCGACGTTATAATGTCTGATTTCACCAAACATTTTAATTTGAGAAAATCTTCCAACTACTGATAAGCACAAAAAATAAGTGAATTAATTTGAAAGGGTTGTATAATTTGCTGATAACTTTGTATGACAGACTTGAAATACAATTAATAATATCATACTAAATCTTTGGTTAAACAATATTGTGGAAAAAATGATTTTATGACTGATCATGCGAGCGGCCGATCATGACTTATCTTCTTCTTCTTTAGGTTTTCAGTAGTCCTTCAATGATCTGAAGATTATTTACTGTTTGCGCGCGCAGCGTGGCCTATATATATATTTACAAAAACAAAAGGGCCAAAACAAAAACAAATATATTTGGAAATAAATTTGAGGTGCATAATTTATTAAAATTGTGATTAAAACTATGTACATAGGCTAATAATGAGTTAGATGAATTTGTGGAGAACAGCTGGTGTGAGCTGTTCTCTGAAAGTGTCGACTGTGGCGACAGCGACTGTTTGCATTGGCAATAAGTTCCACTGAGTTATGGTATATGGAAAAAATGAGTATTTATATGTATCTTTTTTGGTTGAAATGTGTCTAAAAGTATAATTATGGTTTTTGCGTGTTCTACTGTCTGATGGTATGAGAATAGCCGATGGTATAGCTACGATTTGATGTACTATTTTATAGAACATTATTAATCTTGTGCGAGTTCTTCTTTCCTGTAGAGTTGGCCAGTTTAGGGTGTTTATCATATCTGTCGGGCTACTGATGTTATGGTATCTGTTACAGACATATCTGGCAGCTCGCCTTTGGACCATCTCGATTTTTGAGGTTTGTTCAACTGTGTGAGGGTCCCATACTGAACATGAATATTCCAGTTTAGGACGGACTAGTGCCAGATATGCCTGAGTTTTGATGTTCTGACATGATGTTTTTAAGTTTCTTTTTAAGAAGCCCAGAGATTTGTTGCCATTAGCTATGATGTTGTCTGTATGTTTAGACCATTTTAGGTTTGCTTGAAGTGTAATGCCCAGATATTTAGCCGAAGAGACAAGTTCCAGTTTGTGATTGTGAAGGATATAGTCATGTTTAAATGGGTTTTTCTTCTGTGAGACTGTAAGGACTGTGCATTTGTCTGGATGGAAAGCCATCAACCAGTCTTGCTCCCACCTAGCAGCTGCATCTAAATCTAACTGTAGTGCATCACAGTCGCTTTGAGATTTGATGGTTTTGTAGATGATACTGTCATCGGCAAACAGTCTGAGCTTACTGGATGATAGGTATTCTGGTAGGTCGTTAATGTATACCTAGAATAATACTGGGCCCAGAACTGTGCCTTGAGGGACACCTGAGGTGACTGGGGCTAGGTCAGATGACTCTCCATCCAGGACAACTGTTTGTGTTCTGTCATTTAAGAATGCAGAGACCCAGTTTAAAGTTTCATTTTGGATACCGTAATAGTGTAATTTATAGAGTAATCTTTTATGAGGGACTTTGTCAAAGGCTTTGGCAAAGTCCATTATAATTAAGTCTATTTGAGTGTTGTTGTTATTATTTGCTGCAAGTTCTTGAATGAATGAAATGAGTTGTGTTTCGCAAGATCTAGACTGACGGAAGCCATGCTGGAGGTCATACAGTATGTTGTTCTTTTCAAGATGGTTGATGATGTGTTTTGTGATGATATGCTCCATAAGTTTACAGGATATACATGTCAATGATATAGGGCGGTAATTTTCTGGTTTATATTTTTCCCCTTTTTTGAATGCTGGTGCTACATTGGCGTGTTTCCAGTCTGATGGTGTAATGCCAGTTTCAAGAGATGTTTTAAAGATAAGTGTGAGAATTGGAGCTGTTTGGTCTTTGAGTTCTTTAAGTATTCTGCCGCTGATGTTGTCTGGGCCAGTTGCCTTATGTGGGTTTATATTGTGTAGGAGTTTCTTGACACCAGGTAAGGATATTTCAAGTGATGTTATCACAGGGTGTGAGCTAGGACCTTTGTCTGGAATGGTGTTATTTGATTCTGTTGTAAACACTGATTGGAATTGTGTGTTGAGTATGTCTGCCTTTTGCTTTGTGTCAGCTATTAATTGTCCTTCTTTTTTTAGAGGTGCAACACCGGTGTTATCTGTGCGCAGTGATTTAATGAAGGAAAATAGCTTTTTAGGTTTAGACTGATTGTTGAATTGTTGGTCTGGTTCATTTATGGGTAGGTCTAAGATCATTTTTTCAATATAACCCCAGTATGCAGTTCTTTGTTCTTTTTGTACTTGTTTTTTCAGATGTCGGTACTTTTCAGCATACTTGATGTCTTGTTTCATTTTATAATAGAGCTTGTTTTTTCTATTGATCATTTTCCTTAGATTGTTGTGAATCCAAGGTAGTCTGTTTTTGTATGTTAGGAACTTATGGGGAATGTTGTTTTCCACTGATTTTGAAAGATTCGTTTTAAATGTGTTCCACATGTCATTTACATTTGTTTTGTCCTCTAGGTTTAGTAGGTCTTTGTATGTTTTTTCTAGATCTGATTTGATGTTACTCCAGTTAGCTTTGTTGTATTTCAAGATTTTTCTAGGTTTTTCTCTCACCCTGCGCATGCGTGGACCTGAACAGTCGATCTTTTTTAGGCTCAGAAAATTTTCTGAAATTGGTATTTACAAACATTGTTACCACCCTAAATTTTGAATATTATCTTATATTTACTCAATGTACATAGGTATAATCAATATATCACTATAAATAATAAAAATCATGAGTAATAAAATATTAATTCCCTTCATATTATCATTATATTTATCAACATTCTATTGGAATATATTTGTTGTAATATTTCTAGTTAATTTCGTTTTAAATACAGCTTTAATAACATCTTATTTTTCCTCTTTTTTTGCATTTGTTTTGTTTTTCAAATCCGTTTTCTCTAGTCATCCCGTCACCGGAATATTTTAAGTATTCCACTTCCTCTTCCTTTTTCATTTTCGGCCATACGAATGTATGTCTAATAATTTTTATGCATTGTTAAATCTGATCAATCTGTTCAAATGACAATTACTTTTGAACTTCCAAATAATTAATATAACTACATGTATTCATATTTGATAGCTACCATGTCAATTTCTTTGCTCGACACCGTAATAAACTAGCAATTTCAATGATATCACCACCAATGTTTAGTCGTCCTCGGTGAGCTCTCTCGGGAATATACACATGTATCGTCCAATTTATTTGTAGAATATGTATCAATAAAGGGTTGACGACTGCTTAAGTCTAAAACATGTACATTCGAACAGTCTTGACACTTCGAGGGAGTCGTAAGAGGTCCTGTGGAGTCTCGAATCTTGTGAACAGTACATTTATACGTCAGTAGTACTGTCATTGAAAACTGAGACTAATATAATATAGCAGTCTCAGTTGAAAAGACCTTATTATCGTAGTCCCTGACTTTTGTCCATGAATGAAAACGCAAAGCTTGGCCAGTTGTCATGATTTAGTGATAGGGTCGTGTAGTCCCGAGATTAATCTGACGTCCAACGGCTGTTTTGCCAGACAAGCTGGGGACGTCAGAGCTCGTCCCATATCAAAAAGCGGATATTTGCCCAGCCAAAATAGATGCGCTGCTTCGTTGCTTCTGGTGCCAACGGACTGCCTTGGAATTATATAAATTGGGTATCAACTTGTTCATTTTTCATTTATCTCTTCATTTATGTAAGTTTCACCTTACCTGCCACCCTTTATTTTCTCATAATTAGAGAGTTTTCACAGTGACCCATTGATTCAGATATTTTTACTTTTATTTTCAAATGGACGTAAAGTTACGAGACCTCAAGACTCAAATATGCAAATATTTATACTTTTTTCACCTCCTTTATACAAGATCGATATTTAACATTTAGTAGCCAACCACGATTTTTCACCTTCTTTACAGGAGATCGGTATTAAGCATTTAGTGCCAACCAAGTTGACATTCGGAAGCTCTGGGATATTTACATTGCTTACATTGTAAATGAGCGAGTTGTTAGATTATATATTCATAGTGACCTAGGGTCATATGTATACATCATTTCCCATAGTCCGTTGTGCCTCACTTTTTTCTTGTGATGACACATGACAATCTTTCAAAATGAAAGTCAAAATGCCAGAATCGGTGGGTCACTGTAAAAACTGTCTAAATATGAGACAATATTATAAAGGGTGGCAGGTAGGTGAAACTTACATAAATGAAGAGATATATGAAAAATGAACAAATTGATACCCGATTTATATAATTCCAAGGTCGTCCGTTGGCACCAGAAGCGACGAAGCAGGGCATCTATTTTGGGTGGGCAAATATCCACTTTTTGATATGGGACGAGCTCTGAAGTCCCACAGCCCCAGCTTGTCTGGCAAAACAGCCGTTAGATGTCAGAGTAATCTCGGACTAAGGGTCATGATGATCATATCACATCTACTATTAATGTTAATTTCTAATTTTCATTCAAAATTTGGCAGAAAAGCTGTGTGTGATTAATTTGTTACACTGTTCACACTACTGATCCACTAGGGACCCATAGATGGTTAGATACACAGGCAATTCAGAAAATGGCACTAAACTTCCGATATCAAAAATAATATCTTTATTGGATTATATGAAAAAGAAGATACATGTACATCCTATTATAAGTTGTATGGTTTGCAACTGGCCCCCCTACAGATTCATAGAGGGTTAGTAAAATCCATAGGCAGGGTTTTCAATAAGCAGCAGCATATGAAATTTCCCCTTTTCAAATAATTAAGTAAATTGCCGGTTCAAATTGTTTCCAAATATAAAACAAAATCAAACCTTGCTTACCGATTGAATTGACTTTTTGTCCTAGCATGCATTTTGTTTAAATTATTAAAATATATTTTAATATTCTCTGACAGCGTTACGAAAAAGGATATGGTTTGAGACATTTGAAATGATTTTAATGCAGTCGTGTGTGTGCTTAACAAAGGATCATTCAGCATATTAGTAAAGCACCCTTTTGTAATACAGACAAAAAAAAACATTGATCAGGACTCAAGGAGTTATGAAGACAGGTCAACAAGCAAAGAGGAAACAGACATTGCCAGATTTCTTTACAGCCTTTGAAAAAAAAATCTGGCAAAGACAGAATCACACATTTACATATGATAATGCATGAATTGACTTTGAAACTTATTCATAAATTTGTTTTTCAGTTAAACAATGGCCCCCAAAAGAAACAACATAATCCCAAATGGGCATTTCCGAAAAGACTGGCAGAGATATGTCAAGACTTGGTTCAACCAGCCAATGAGGAAGAAGAGGAGGCACAGGACCAGAGTCCAGAAAGCTTTGAAGATTGCCCCTCGTCCAGTTGCTGGCCAGCTTAGACCCATAGTTCGTTGTCCAACAGTAAAATACAACACTAAACTTCGATCTGGAAAAGGTTTCACCCTTGAAGAATTGAAGGTATTTTTGTCAACAGGGGTTAACAAATGTTTGATTATATAACACTATCAATTTCAATCTAGATGCTGTTGTACATATATATATTTATTATCTTTATAATGTGGATGTATGACAGCATCAATAATATAATCTACAAATTATCATTTCAAATAGTCACATTTTAGCATCAGATTAACATGATTAAAGCTATACAACGGATAATTTGACAAAAAAAAGGTGAATACATGTATAATTTATATTCTTAAAATGTTTGTTTTTACTATTGATTTTAAATATGTGTACAAAGACGTTCTTAAAAATAAAATCCTATATTTCTTCATAAATGTTCTGCTATTGAATTATTGACATCCCGTTTTCTTTTAATTCACTTACGACTGCCATCAACAAGAACATGTTATCAATTGAGTATATAATATGAGCGGTGTTTAGTAGTTTGTTTATCATATATACTTACTCAAAAAAAGCAAACTTTAAGACTTTTTCCATAACTATAAACTAAAAATGTATTTTGAGACGTTTCAAAGAGTGATAATGACAAGATGTTTCAGCACATGATTTTAAATCTAAAGCAATTGAAATATTTTATATGAATTTCACATTCCTATATTTACATGTACATGTATATATCAGCTGTATTGTTTATTTTTATCGATACATACATTGTAATTCGCCAAAAATTTACAGAAAATTAATTGTTTTTACAGAATGCTGGAATCAATAAGAGACAAGCCTTGAGCATTGGTATTGCTGTTGATTACAGGAGAAAGAACAAATCTATTGAGTCTTTACAGCAAAATGCACAGCGACTAAAGGAATACAAATCTAAATTGATTTTGTTCCCTAAGAAGATGAGCCGACCAAGGAAGGGTGATGCCACTGTAAGTCTTTAACCGCTATGACCACCACAGTATTTTGCAAGCAGTCGCCTGTTAATTATTGCCAAGATAGTCCAGTCAATCTAGCATAAATTTGACCCTAACCTTAAAGTAATTGCAACAGAAGATTTTTAAGTTTTAATCTTAACCATTATACCCCAAATATACACAGAAAAAAATCCAACAAAATCTAACTTAATTAAAACTAAAAATAAACAATTTTAAAATTCCTGTTGAGATTTGCATAGAAGTGGAAGATAACTACAAGAAAGGCAAAAATATCAATTAAAATTGATACAAAGTTCTAACTTTACCGCTTCTATTCAACAGAATGTATTGATTCTTGATATTTTAGCCGTCTTTAGAGTATAACAAACAACTCTAAAGGTTGCAGTCTTCTAATTGACTGCTCCATAGGCTTGCATGCAAAACAGCTGATCTTTGGAAGTAAAAAAAATAAAAAATGATACATATAGAAAAAAAATTCATGTTCATATAATGTATGTACTAATGTGGAATTGTGATTTAATCGAAAAAAAAGTGGGTCATGCCATGAAGAATAAAAAGTTACGTAATCCTGAAGTCAAAACATTTTTTTTCTACTTTCTGTTTCTTTTTTTACTAGGCCGCACCACTTCCAGTAAACATGATATCCTTCCACTTTCATGGATTGATATCCCCCAAAAGATGCAAGATTTTTTTAAAGTCTATATATATGTTTCAATTCAGCATAAACCTATAATCAAACAGAAAAAATTGAGTTCAGAAAAAATATTCAGAAAAAAATGCACTATTTTGTTTCCCTCCATGCTTTGAGACATGCACCGGAAACTGGAGTTGTAATACAAGACTGGTACCTAAAGGTGTTTTCATATCTTTTATCAAGCTACAACCTAGATTACATAATTCACTAGTTGACCATTTGTTAGATTTTTCAACATGCCAAGGTAAAGAATCTCAAATTTAATTTAAAATAATTAAGCATCTATTCTTTTAATTATATATATAATGGTGCAAAGTATCCCAAAACAAGGTAGATGCTGAACAAATATAATTTGCAGATATAAACAATACCAAATATGCACATTATTTTTTCAAAATATTCACGAAGCGATAAATTTGCAATTTATTTAATGAAAAATGTGCCAAAAAATTTTAAAATACCAATAACACTTCGGTTTTGTACATTTCATGAGCAGAAGATTATATAATGTAGTCAAAAACAAACTTATAACCTCATCAAAGTATCAAACTTGACATGAATTTTAAGAAAATCGACCAAAAACTGACCCAATTAAAGACTTATTTTTGCAGAGTTATCTCCCTTTCCAATGTTTATTTCCATAGGTATTAAAAACTGATTTTTGAGTGTTCCTCCAGTTAGATTTTATGGGACTTTTTTCTGTGTATACTTTTGGCTAAATGGTATAGATAAGAGTTAACACATTTTCTGTTGCAATTAGTCTGATGTTCAAACTTACTTTGACTGGACTAAGACGATAACTTTTAGTTTTAAAAAGTGTATGGATCTTTTTAAAATTTAACCAGAAGGTTCAATACCACAAAAGGAAGGTTGGAATTGTTGTTGGGGGATGATGGTCTTAACCTAAAAAAAGGGGCCCCAAGACACTAGTTTCAGGTCAAGAATTATATATAACTTGTGTATAAGTATTTTGATTCCAAACAAATCGTAGTCAATTGAGTTTAGTGTTGAGTACTCCTGCTAGGTGCCATATTCAAACTCACATCCTCCATGTTGACAGACTAATGATACATAGTGTTACTACTTAAACCACTCAGCCCCTATTCAACTACATGTATGAGAAAACTCCATAGCTTAAACTTGGCTGTGAAAGGTATGATAGTGTGAAACAAAACAATAAAAAAAATAACAATCAAATTTATAATTAAACAATTAACAAATAAACAGCTTGGCCGTGAGCAGCTGGATACAATTCCAGAGGTCAAACTCTGAACAGTTGGCAAAAATGGACACAATATTCAAGCTTGATACAGGTTGTAATTTAACATTTGACACATTATAGGTTTCTGACAGAATAAATGTGTTCACAGAACTTATAATCTGTTTTCAGACTATATACAAAGAATAACATATTGGTATATGAAAATAACATGTCATTGAGTAGTTACAATTATCTGTAATTAAGTTTTTTATGATCAAATTTCCAGGCTGAAGAGATAAAGATGGCTAAACAACTGAAGGGAGCAGTGATGCCTATTACCAATATCGCTAAAACAGAGAAAGCAAGGAAGATCACTGATGAGGAGAAGAAATTCAGTGCTTTCACTGCACTCCGACAGGCCCGTGCAGCCGCTAGATTGGTGGGATACAGGGAAAAGAAGGCTAAACAGAAGGCTGAGGAAGAGGCTAACAAGCCTAAAAAATAAACTACTCTTGTGTCAATTAAAAAAAAAATATGGAAAAAAATTCTTCTGATTATTTGAGAGAGAAAAAAGTTTTATAGATTACCTGGCCTGGATGACTAGCTCTATGAGAAAAAGTCATTACTTGTCCTATTTTTTCTTGATTAGTCTTGAATATGTATGAAATATATGCTACTGGACTTTATGACATGAGCATCAATCAATCATTTCATGACTGCAGATTATTTTAGCGTTTGAATTGTGTTTTTAACAACATGGTGGAGACTCAAGGGTACATATGGATTCTCCTGTTGGTTAATTAAAGTTTTTAACCGGATTTTTGTGACAAAAATGTCGGTTATTGATTTGGGGATGTACGGCGGGCGGGCGGTCGGGCGGGCGGGCGGCAATCAAATGTTGTCCGTGCATTAACTCATGAACCGTTCAACCAAAGCTTTTAAAATTTTAATATGTTGTTACTGACAACTAAATGAAGGTCAAGTTCAATAATGGCGATTTTGACTTTTACCGTTCAGGAGTTATGGTTCTTGAAAGATTGAAAAATGGAGTTTCCAGTCGTTTTCGTGCATTTACGCATGAACTGTTCTACCTAAGCTTCCCAAATTTTAATATGTTGTTACTGATGACAAAATGGAGGTCAAGTTCAATAATGGCGATTTTGACTTTTACCGTTCAGGAGTTATGGTTCTTGAAAGATTGAAAAATGGAGTTTCCAGTCGTGTCCGTGCATTTACGCATGAACTGTTCTACCTAAGCTTCCCAAATTTTATTATGTTGTTACTGATGACAAAATGGAGGTCAAGTTCAATAATGACGATTTTGACTTTAACCGTTCAGGAGTTATGGTTCTTGAAAGATTGAAAAATGGTGTTTCCAGTCGTGTCCATGCATTTACGCATGAACTGTTTTACCAAAGCTTCCAAAATTTTAATATGTTGTTACTGATGACAAAATAGAAGTCAAGTTCAATAATGACGATTTTGACTTTTACCGTTCAGGAGTTATGGTTCTTGAAAGATTGAAAAATGGTGTTTCCAGTCGTGTCCGTGCATTTTCTCATGAACCATTCAACCAAAGCTTTTGAAATTTTTATATGTTGTTACTGATGGCAAATTAGAGGTCAAGTTCAATAATGATGATTTTGACTTTTACCGTTCAGGAGTTGTGGTTCTTGAAAGATTGTGAAATGGCGTTTCCATTCACGTTGTTGCATTTACTCATGAACCATTCAATCTAAGCTTTTCAAATTTTAAGATGTTGATACTGATGACAAAATGGAGGTCAAATTTGATATTGACGATTTTCACTTTCACCATTCATCAGTAATGGTTCTTGTGATATTGCCAGGACACAAATA
The DNA here is from genome assembly GCF_963676685.1 of Mytilus edulis. NCBI lineage: Eukaryota > Metazoa > Mollusca > Bivalvia > Mytilida > Mytilidae > Mytilus > Mytilus edulis. The sequence continues at coordinate 19,900,316 of NC_092348.1, read as the reverse complement.
AATATTAATAAATCCGGTTTGCTGTCGTTGTGACAGCCTCTTGTTGGTAATTGATTTGGGTGCAATATAGTAACCACTTTGTCCGTCTGTCTACATGTCTGATTTCAACAGAATTGATATAAAGGTATAAAAAAATGTGACACCAGGTCACGGTGCAGTATGGTTTGCTATTGCAATATGGTTGCCCGTTTCAAAAAACAAAATACATAGTATTGGATTTTAACTAAACTTACTCCAATCTAATTTGACTCTAGGATTGCTAGTTTTTAAAGCAATTGCTTTTATGCCGTCGCGTATGGCCATCTTTGTGACCCAGATCAAGCCATAGTATTTTGTTAAACAGGCTCCTGGTCAGTCATTCTTTAACACCTATGTATGTTTTCTAATGCAATACATAGCTTGAAACTTTAAAAAAAAGTTAGTGGATTTAAGAAGTTTCAGAATATGTTCTTGTAGATGTATTTTTGTATTTAAAGGGTCAACCGTTTGACTATCAAATAACATAGAAGTCCGAGTGAAAAAAAGTACATTTTTATAAATGCGATTCCGTTTTCCGCCGTTCGTACGATGTTTCAACAAAATATGGATTCATTTCAGTTGTTGATTTAGTATTGAAAATTTAACTGAATTATCTTCTGATAAATACGGTTTTTTATGTTTAATTTGTGTTTCTTTAAGAGGTCAGGTGCTCTTGTTCATTCATAAAATTATCGTTCATTCATACATTTATCGTAAAATCAAAATCACTACACAGGTTAATGCGTAGTGTCAAATTATTACCTGTAATCTAAAAATAGACAAACTTTATTTGCGCAAATAATTTAGCGGAACGAAACCTTTTGTTGAAAACACATAACAATAAGTTCGTTTTCCTTTTCTGTCAAAACTCCGTAATATTTATCGATCGCCTTACTAATGAAATGGACCCGTCCAAACGTAGTAGATGCCAAGTCGGTCCAGATGAAGAGATATTTACAATTTGGAATTTTCTAGTTTATTAATACATAGATTGAAAAAAAGTACGTCTTTTTAAATATCATGATCAAAACTGGGTTTGCATAACAAATGTCAGATGAAACCATTATCCTCGTCTTTTCAGTTAACAAGTCTACTACGTTTGTTGACACTCGACGGTCCACCGTGTTAGCAATTTTATTTCACATGTTTTCGAAATATTGAAGATCATTTTTCGCAATGTTTCCTAAAAATTGATAAATATCAAAGCAACGTAGAGCTGTTTGTTCTTGTTCGTATAATAAAATTGAGAATGGAAATGGGGAATTTGTCAAAGAGACAACAACCCGACCATAGAAAAACATACAACAGCAGAATTAAGGTCACCAACAGGTCTTCAATGCAGCGAAAAATTCCCGCACCCGGAGGCGTCCTTCAGCTGGCCCCGTTGAATTGCATGAGAATTGTAGTTATCTCGTACCCACATGCACTTGTTTCTATCCATAGGAAGGTCGACTATCCATATAAAAATATTATATGGATAATCGACCTTCCTATGGATAGAAACAAGTGCCTGTGCTCGTACCGCATCAGAAGGACACATATCAACTGAGCAATAATGTTTGGAACTTAGTTTTAAAAATGATGACAAAGTAACATTATGAAAATATTTTTAATAAGCTGAAATATACATTTATTCTTTACATGTTTATGTCTTGTAAGATATTTTATTTCTTTCCCGTTTTTTAACATTTGCGTCTGGAAAGTTGAAATGTTTTAACTTAATCATTTGTGTTAATGGTTAAATATAAATTAATAATGAAAATTGTTAAAATTAAATCAATATAAAAGGAAATTATTGCCAAGGAAGTTACAAACACTACCAGGGGATAATCCATGATGATTTCTTTTTGAGTTATATGTTTCAGCACATGTATATTTGACCCCAACTTTAGCCTGGTAAAAGTGTTGTCTCCTTGTGAAATATAAAACATATTAAAAATGACTTTCTGCTAAAGTCTTTTATTTATATAAAGTTAAAACCTTCTTACTTTTAACTAGACAACACTCATGTCAGGTTTAATTCTTGTATATATGTGGATGAAAAATAAAAGTCCCCAAACATTAACATGGCAGCAATTGCTTTTACAGCCTTTAAGGCTTTGATTCTTTTGAAGGTCGATGGTTTTCTCCAGGCACTCTGGCTTCCTCAAACAATAAAAACTGGCCACCACAAAATAGCCTAAATGTGGTCTTAAGGGGGCTCACGGGTATAAATCGATTTTTATTTTTTAATATAGGATTTCGCTGTATTTTTTATAAATGAACTTTATCATATACTAAAAAAAATGGGGTCACTGTTCATTTAAGCTAACAATCTGCCTCCGAAAGAAGCATACTTTTTTGTTGATGTCCTTTTTTTCTGTTGAACTAATAGGAGAAATAGAGTTAATATCGAAATAAAAAAAGAACTTAATTACAGAAATCACTTAAATTTTACAATTATTTAGTTTATTTGAAAACAATAATAAAAAAAATATACGTCACATACGAGTTAAAAAAGATCTTTCAATTTCAATGCCAAAAAATGGCATTTTTGCACCAAAGGGAGATAATCTGGAGCTTTTCAATGAGAAAAATATTTTAAGTCATCTGGTGCGAAACAGAATCGATTTTTGTACCATATCATAAAGTAATAATTAATAGTGTAATAAATAAATATATAATGAATGCTGAAATTTTTGTACCCATGAGCTTCCTTAAAAGTGGCGATAAAGCACCAAAAAATCAATCAATTTAACTAAACTTGTATTCATTGGCAAACACTTTAGAGGTCAATTGAAATTTATGAAAATTGACAATTATCCGGGAACATGAACAGCTTTGTATACTTTAGTCTCTGTACCACACAATAATTTTGGCAAGCAGGCTAGGGCCCTTGCTGACATGTTGGTTTTAATATACTTGTAGTAAAGCAAAGTTAGGCAGGAATGGAAAAGTTGTTTTTCATGAGAAACCATATAAAGCCCAAAATGTTGAATGCCAAGGATGGATGATGTACAAGCAGTTGAATAATGAGAAACAATATAACCAAAATCAAGTCAATAGTAATCTTTATATGCCCATTTACGAGGGCCCTCATGGGGTTTTTGATTATGTGATTACTTGGCCGTTTTTTTAATGATTATTTGATTATTAAGCCAAATATTTCATGATTATTTGATTACTAAAGATAAGCAAATATTTAATGATTATGTGATTACTAGGACCCCCCATGAGGGGCCTCATTTACAGGACGTATTATGGTATACCTTTATCTTAAAATCTGTTATCAACATGCATAAACTTGTTTGCATCAAACTTTGGTGAATTAATTTTATATATATAACCTCGCAAGTTTTTCCATCAATTTCTTGTGACATTGAGGAGTTATGGAAATTAATTAATTGAAAAAGGGAGGGTTGTATCATGCCGTCATGGTGCAGCTCTTGATTTGCTATTAACCTTAAACACATGCAGATGGATAGAAAAATCTCCACAACAATATCATCTACATATCCATCGTCGCTGGGCTTCCAAAATGTCGTATATGACTTTTTTGGCTAAAAAATACTTATTGACACCAATGGTCTGGGCGGAAGAAATCTTTGGTATTACAAAATAGCATACAGTTAGACCAATCAAAACTTTTGAAATAAGACATATTACAAAATTGCCAATGTCAGTTATTTGTAGAGTTTACTTCCAAAATGTTGTATGAAAACTTGAAAACTGTTGTATAATGGCTTTGGGAATAAAATAATCATACATTTCATTATTTCTGTGAAAATAATTAAACTTCTTATATAATCAAGAAATGTCAAAGTTTTTATTTCACTGCTATTAACAAAAATGTTCAAGTTCACATTCGACATTTTGGAAGCATGCATTTTGTCAAAATTTTCAAAGCCTGTTTGTGAGAAATTTTGTTCTTGATAAAATTGTAATTTACAACATTTTGGAAACCCAGCGACGATATATTAATATAAAAATAAGACAGTACATGTAGATGTGGTTTGATTGCCAATGAGACATCTTCGCTAGCCAAAGACTGCAATCAGTCCTTTCCTCAGAAGTTCCTCTCCATCTGTCAGATCAAGCCAACATTTTAGAGAACGGGACTGGTCTCTAATTCTTGGCTATATGTAGCAACGATGCATATAAGGCAACAATACGGTACTCTAACAAATCCATACCAAATAGTCGACTGTAGAAGGCCCTACAAGAATTTTCAGAAAATCTAAGACGACAAATATAACGGGACAGAATCCAACAACAACCACTAAACTACATGCTCTTAGCTTTGAACAGGCACATATAGAATATCTATCACTACACATCAAATAGTAACAGTCAAGAGAAAAACCCGATCTTGTGCCATGCCAAAATATTGATATCAACAGATTAGTACAATGAAACTAAATATATAAGTATAACCATCATAGTATGGTTTTAATTTACTGATACAAATATTAATACATATAAAAGATATAAATACACATCACTACAGTGATACATTGGTTATCTTTTAGAATAAGTGGTTTTGGTGGATTGATACTAGTCATTGAACATATTGAATTTAAGAAGTATGTGGCTTTGAAAGATGAAATTTACCCTATCAGAAGGGGCTAGTTGAATTAACAATCGATATGGAGTTTTGAAGAATTTGAAACCCGTTGCATCCATTTTGGGCTAAAGAATGCATGAAAATCAATCAAAACCCTAGGGTACTGACGCTTAATATCTAAATCTTCCAAGGGTTATCACTTTGTTTTGAGATGCACAAAATATAGGGCATTCATCATAACCTTCTGAACATCCTATTTATGAACATTTCCAGATATTCAAGTTACAAAATGATGTTGTATTTGTCGAGAAAATTACATAGCTTGTACAAGGTGCTGAAATCTAATATATGTTCTGAAATCATCAATGGTGTAATCTTTAAAAATTAGAGTTGTCTTTTCGTCCATAATGCAATGTTTATTTTAACTTTCCACTGAAAAAAAGAGCATGATAACAAGCACTTTGATTATTCGTGATACTGCTTGTCAAGAAAAATAATTGATTCCCTTTGAATGACCCGTGGAAACAGTAAAAAGAAATAATCAAATTCCATATTCTACGGTGTACTTGTCTTTCCCGCAGAGTTATTTTTACCTTGACCTCTTGTCTAAAATTCATTCGACAATAGTGAAGGTGAGTTTCTCGGATATTATTTATAAACAATAGCTAAATTGTATTCGTTTGAAAGGAATACATATCTTCGTAACGGAATTCTTCAAAGATGAAAGGTGAAATGAGGTTTGGCACCCAGCATTTTCTCGTGGGTTTGAACCCACCCCCACTGAAAAATGGTAATTTTCCGTCTATTTCCAATTTTAAAACGACCTTGAGAGGTGAACATTGACAACACTGTGTTTTTTTTTGTCATTAGGGTATTTACCCTATCGTTACAGCAGTCCATTCATGCTAACTGGGAATATGTGGGACTTGAGTGTCTTGCTTGGGAATTATTATTGTCAAGTCAGGTCTGCATAAATGTCCGTTTTTACTGATTTTTGACAAAACGGTGACCTAGAATTTACAAACTAAATTCCTATTGGCCATATTATACCTCGTTGTGTTCCTGTACCAACTATGCATGCATTTAGGATAATAGTTTATACCTACAGTCCCTTCCAGTTACGTAGTGCCATCAAAAGATGCCCACCCCACCTGATTCTGCCTACTTTTCACGTTTTTCCGATTTTAAACTCTCGAACGGCTTTCAAACTGCCATATTTTCATGAACAGACATCTGAGAAGAGTTTATGGACCATTGAATTGCTTGGTTGAAGTATCTGCTATCATTACAGTTCAGCTGGGACAGTTAAAAAAGTATGGAGGGTCATACGGGCCATCAAATAATGGTTGTCGCCATCACGCCTACAGGTGGGATTGGGGGCTAAAGGGTTAAACGATTTGATCATATTTTTTTTTAATTTGGCTTCTGTTGGGTTTGAGGGTCATTTTGGGGGTAAAACTGACCAAAACACTATATAGAGGTTGAAAATCGGGAAAAATGAATCATTAGTAAAGAAAAGTTATGCCTGGTTGTATGTATTAAATGCCGTTGAGATAATGTAACATGAAACCGGTAACCCGAGCAGTACTA